>NC_053160.1:117770702-118070702 GCF_016835505.1 Polypterus senegalus | reverse complement strand
CTTTTAAATTACTGACTGTTTCCCTTTTTTAAATTGTTACTTGGGCAATTTGTATTATATATAGCACACTTCACAAACTACACCACCACAAAATATTGAAATACTTGTGGTGAATTGTGTTCTTCATTCTGCAGTCGTATTCAGATTAGTCATTATATTAGGACTCTATAATATTCTTTATCATTTTCTTATAGATTGATTTTTAGCAGTTCAGCCACAATTTTATGATGATGATTTGCATCTAAATTTAATTTACAGTGAACTGTTAACTTTTGTGATTATTTCCTTCCATTACTTTAATCTGTATATAGCTTTTGTCTTACTTTAATTATGATTGCAAAACTTCTATTTTGTATCCTTTATGAGACTTTATTTTTTATTAAATTGAAACTATGTGTCAGATTTATGAGAATGGAGGGAAACAGAACAGTACAGACCAGACTGTCTGTGACAAATACAAAAATGTTAGCAGTTTATTTATTACTGAAATGTGAAACATTGTATTTCTTTTTTGCTTGTAGTGCCCATGCTATTAGCTTAATTGGATGTTTTGTCAGTTGTAAACAATTCTTCACAATTAACATTAGACAGTGCAACTTAGTTTTGCTAGTCTTTTAACAACCTTTTGTTTGTTTTGATGACCTCCATAAAACTAGACTCGGTGCCAATAAAAATGCAAAGACTATTGCTCTCAATCCAGTACCTTTTTTCATGTCTGTATATTACTGAGCAGATTTGTTTTAATGCAAGAGATATTTAGCAGACACAAATGAGGAATAAATGGTCAAAAATTGTCCAAAGTTACAAGAAGTTTGAATAGGAGTATAAATGAAATACAGTATATAAAATAGTGGTTTAGAGAGTGAATGGTTAGTATATTCCCCCTTTCCCTTTATTAATTTAGAATTATACAAAAACAGAAATGGATGAATGTTTAGTTATATAGTCTGTCTTTCAAAACTGGTTCATTAGCTATGCTGAATTTAATGTATGTGTCTACTATAAAATGTATACTTATCCAAATGTAATTATTGTAGATTTATACATTTTCATAAATAATTTACTCTCTGTAAACACTTTTTTAACCATCAATCCTGTATTAAAACTTTATCAGATTTGAGGCACATGATAATGTACCATTACCATAGATTATTTATTCAACTACATGGAACAGTCATAACACACAGTAGACTGGAGTTGTAGACATATTAGTGCTATGGCTGGAAGGATCAATGTAGTCTAAGAAGTGAATGAGCTCCAAGAATTTGAGAAGAAGAAGAACTGCTTTGATGCAGGCAGTGTGACGGGTAGTGCTATAGATATCAACAGGTAAAGAAATAAAGACTAAATGCTGATGAGTAACCTGGAGCAGTACATTGATAAGCAGGTGAAATGTACTGCACAGTATTAATTTCTACTGAAATTTTCTACCAAGGCTGCGTTCTTCAAACATTAAGAATAATGCATGTAAAAATACAGCTCTTTGGTGACCTTATAAATTAAATGTTGTTTTGTAGAGAAATATTCAAATATAATAGATGAAATTAAGATGTTATAATTGTGCTTTTTATGTGTGTGCTGAATAGTACATGGCATAATGTTTACTAGTTTGTAAATGGCAGTACAAGAGTTATAAAAACCATTACCAGAGAGTATTCAATGTAATTAGCCTAACTTACCATAGTAAATTGGAGAAAAGGAAAAATGCAGCAGTTAGTTAATTGGCTGTATAAAACCTTAATACAGTGGTGTGAAAAACTATTTGCCCCCTTCCTGATTTCTTATTCTTTTGCATGCTTGTCACACAAAATGTTTCTGATCATCAAACACATTTAACCATTAGTCAAATATAACACAAGTAAACACAAAATGCAGTTTTTAAATGATGGTTTTCATTATTTAGGGAGAAAAAAAAATGCAAACCTACATGGCCCTGTGTGAAAAAGTAATTGCCCCCTGAACCTAATAACTGCTTGGGCCACCCTTAGATAGATAGATAGATAGATAGATAGATAGATAGATAGATAGATAGCAATAACTGCAATCAAGCGTTTGTGATAACTTGCAATGAGTCTTTTACAGTGCTCTGGAGGAATTTTGGCCCACTCATCTTTGCAGAATTGTTGTAATTCAGCTTTATTTGAGGGTTTTCTAGCATGAACCGCCTTTTTAAGGTCATGCCATAGCATCTCAATTAGATTCAGGTCAGGACTTTGACTAGGCCACTCCAAAGTCTTCATTTTGTTTTTCTTCAGCCATTCAGAGGTGAATTTGCTGGTGTGTTTTGGGTGATTGTCCTGTTGCAGCACCCAAGATCGCTTTAGCTTGAGTTGACGGACAGATGGCCGGACATTCACCTTCAGGATTTTTTGGTAGACAGTAGAATTCATGGTTCCATCTATCACAGCAAACCTTCCAGGTCCTGAAGCAGCAAAACAACCCCAGACCATCACACTACCACCACCATATTTTACTGTTGGTATGATGTTCTTTTTCTGAAATGCTGTGTTCCTTTACGCCAGATGTAACGGGACATTTGCCTTCCAAAAGTTCAACTTTTGTCTCATCAGTCCACAAGGTATTTTCCCAAAAGTCTTGGCAATCATTGAGATGTTTCTTAGCAAAATTGAGACGAGCCCTAATGTTCTTTTTGCTTAACAGTGGTTTGCGTCTTGGAAATCTGCCATGCAGGCCGTTTTTGCCCAGTCTCTTTCTTATGGTGGAGTCATGAACACTGACCTTAATTGAGGCAAGTGAGGCCTGCATTTCTTTAGACGTTGTCCTGGGGTCTTTTGTGACCTCTCGGATGAGTCATCTCTGCGCTCTTGGGGTAATTTTGGTCGGCCGGCCACTCCTGGGAAGGTTCACCACTATTCCATGTTTTTGCCATTTGTGGATAATGGCTCTCACTGTGGTTCGCTGGAGTCCCAAAGCTTTAGAAATGGCTTTATAACCTTTACCAGACTGATAGATCTCAATTACTTCTGTTCTCATTTGTTCCTGAATTTCTTTGGATCTTGGCATGATGTCTAGCTTTTGAGGTGCTTTTGGTCTACGTCTCTGTGTCAGGCAGCTCCTATTTAAGTGATTTCTTGATTGAAACAAGTGTGGCAGTAATCAGGCCTGGGGGTGGCTACGGAAATTGAACTCAGGTGTGATACAACACAGTTAGGTTATTTTTAACAAGGGGCAATTACTTTTCACACAGGGCCATGTAGGTTTGGATTTTTTCTCCTTAAATAATAAAACCATCATTTAAAAACTGCATTTTGTGTTTACTTGTGTTATATTTGACTAATGGTTAAATGTGTTTGATGATCAGAAACATTTTGTGTGACAAACATGCAAAAGAATAAGAAATCTGGAAGGGGGCAAATAGTCTTTCACACCACTGTATCTCACCTCCTAAAAAAGTGTTCATTTTTGCTTTATTTTTTTATTTTTTATTTTATTGATTTTATCAATATTCCATACAAATAGATCAATTTTACAAGAATAGAATTGAAAATAAATCAACCCCCACCATTGAGAAAGAGAGCATGGGCAGCAGAATAAAACTTAAACCTAGTCAAAATAAGTAAATAGATAAATTAATAAGTGAAAATAGATGAATGGAGAAGAAAAAGAAAGAATAGGGAGAGAATCTACTTCCTCGGTGCTTTAAAAGCTTATTCTAAAATGTTATTGATTAGATCCTGCCAGGTTTTCAAACATTTCTGCACATATCCTCTAAGTGAGAATTTGATTTTTTTCCAATTTTAAATAGTATATAACATCAGTTACCCACTGACTTAAAAGGGGAGAGTTAGGATTCTTCCAGTTGAGAAAGATAAGTCTGTGTGCCAGTAGTGTAGTAAAGGCAATCACAGTTTATTTCTCCTTCTCCACTTTAAGCCCATCTGGGAGAACACCAAACACAGCTGTTAATGGGTTAGAAGGGATTTTGACACTAAGGCTGTCTAAAAGGCAATTAAAAATATTTGTCCAGAATGATGTTAATTTGGTGCAGGTCCAAAACATTTGGCCCAGTGAGGCTAGAACTTGATTGCAGCATTTGCAGGTTGGATTTTGTCCTGGAAACATTTTGGACAATTTTAAGCAAGACAGATGTGCTCGATATATATTATTTTTGCTTTAAAATCTAAAGCTTTGGTGTAGTATAGAGGAATAAGCAGTGTGAGAAACCTTGGCACAGAATGTCTCCCTGGAATTTCACTGATAAAATTGACTTTGATCTGCTCAACAACATCCATCCATCCATCCATCCATTGTCTAACCCGCTGAATCCGAATACAGGGTCACGGGGGTCTGCTGGAGCCAATCCCAGCCAACACAGGGCACAAGGCAGGAACCAATCCTGGGCAGGGTGCCAACCCACCGCAGGACACACACTAACACACCAAGCACACACTAGGGCCAATTCAGAATCGCCAATCCACCTAACCTGCATGTCTTTTGGATTGTGGGAGGAAACCGGAGCCGGAGGAAACCCACGCAGACACGGGAGAACATGCAAACTCCACGCAGGGAGGACCCGGAAGCGAACCCGGGTCTCCTAACTGCGAGGCAGCAGCGCTACCACTGCGCCACCGTGCCGCCCGCTCAACAACATATTATCCCAATTAACATAAATAAATTCTTTCTACATTCCAATAAAACGTTAACAATTAAAGTTTTGTAATTTTTGGATTGATTTGAGTTACATGACTTTCAAAAGAAACTGGCAAACAGTTATGGCCTTGTTGTGGGTAGCTGATGCAGCAAATGGAGTTGCAAAAACAAAGTCATCTTCCAAAAAGACCACTGACTACACCATCATACTGAGCTAACTGGAACTACTTTTCAAATTAGAGAAATTCAAAATATAATGTGAAAATGTTTTGGAGCAGCCCTAAGAATCACTGGAAACCCAAGTACCGTACTGACAAGAGCATTCATGTGTAAATCTGCTGCATTGTTTTAAACTGTCTTATTTTATTTCAGAAGTTCTTTTCCCTTTGGATATTGGCCCACTGCTGTAGAATAAAATACCTCCAGCTGACAGAGTGAATAGGAATTTCTTCCCTTTTCCATACAAGGAGGTGTCCTGTGTCTCCACTGGCTTCTCGCTTTTCAGATTGTTATATGCGTGACAACTAATAGGCATTCTAGATCTTTTCCAGGAAGGTTCAGAAGTGAAAACAGACACCTAAAGTGATGTTTTGGAGTACACTTCACAACTAAAAACAGCACTTTGAGAAACTATGTCCTCTGGTCATTTGACAATTATAGTGTTGCTAGCAAACTCAAGAAAAGTTATGTGATCATGGAACTATGTTATTGTGGTGGACACAACAGCCTCCCGGGACACCTAGAAGGACCAGAAGAGGGACTATACGTCCATATACAATGAAAGGGCAGCCGCCCTGGTCTGTATAGGGGCACTGGGAACCAAGCATGGATGCTCAAACCAATTGGGGCCCGTGGCTACCACAGGGGGGCGCCCGGAGGATTGTACAGCCCTGGATGTCAGCACTTCAGCTGCACCCAGAAGTGCCACCGGAAGACTGTCATGGACTACCTGGAGCACATCCGGGTGGCTATAAAAGAGGACGCCACCCTCAAGCAGATGAGCTGGAGTCAGGAGGAAGAAGGCAATGCTTGGGAGGAGAGGAGGACAGGTGGCATGAGACGTCTGGAAGGAAGAGAGACAAATTGAACAAGGGTGTTTGGTGCATGGTCACTGTGTTGTGCACAGGACTTTATAATTAAAACGTGTGTGTTTTGGAACATTCTGTGTCCGCCTGTTTGCGTCCAGGCTAAACTTACCACAGTTACGTTAATTCAATCCAGGGAATTGTGTTTAGATTGAAAGGTGGTGTTGATCCCCACTTCCAATTTCAAATTTTTGCTATGTTGTCAGGGCCATTTGAAGTAAAAGAAAGGAAAAAAAATTAATAAATGATGCGGTAAAACATCCTAATAAAAGAATTAAAGAACAAAGATATTACAAGAACTTATTATGTCCTTGTGTCCCATGTTATAGTGGAGTGGGAACAAGCTCTTTGTTATTGAGACAGTTTTTTGAGAACTATAGACTTTGGACTCCATTTATACCTTAACAATTTCTAAGTCCACTTAATCTTGAGCAGGGTTACCGGTGACTGGAGCCTGTCACAGCAAGCATAGAGCTCATCACAGGATGAACACACATATTAGGTTCAATTTAGCATAGCTAGTCCACCTAACCTGCATGTCATTGGACTATGGGAGGAAACTGGAGCACCTGGAGCAAACCCATGCAGACACAGGGAGAACATGCATACTCCACGCATGGATAATCTGGGATGTCAACCCTGGCCTCCATGCTGCAAGGAAGAAGTACTACCACTGTGCCACCCTGACCCCACTTATTTCCTGCTCAAATAGGGCAGTTGCAAAAAGTGGTAGAGAAGGATATCAAGCTAGGGCTTACAACAAAAACAACAACATTTATTTATATAGCACATTTTCATACAAAAAGTAGCTCAAAGTGCTTTACATATTAAAGAATAGAAAAATGAAAGACAATTATAAAACAAAATAAATCAACATTAATTAACATAGAATAAGAGTAAGGTCCAATAGCCAGGGTGGACAGAAAAAACAAAAAACTCCAGACGGCTGGAGAAAAAAATAAAATCTGTAGGGATTCCAGACCATTAGACTGCCCAGTCCCCTCTGGGCATTCTACCTAACATAAATGAAACAGTCCTCTTTATAGTTAGGGTTCCCACAGAAGGAGAGGCCCTTCCGTGAGGGCTTACCACCATTTAATCCCATCCTATGTACACCAATGCTAAAGCAGTAGTTAAGAAACAACCAAGTTAGAAAGTGTAGAAATGGGGCATTTCCCAATTCCAAAAATTATGTTTTGGGCATGGAATTCATTATGGTCACAGAGCAAAGTCAGGGAAAACAGGGTAAAGCTATAACCAAGTGAATAAAAGTCTAATAAACTAAGCCCAGAATGCAAAACAAAAAACATAGTGAAAGATGAAAGCAAGGAGATCAAAAGCCAGAATAATACATGTAACTGAGCCGAAACGAGAGATGTGAATCATCGTCAGGTACAAATAAGATTTTGTTACAAAATAATCCTTAAAATGAATAAAAAGAATATTGTGTATTTTCAGTAATTTCGAATTTAAACCACTAGGAAGTTCAATGGTAATGTGTAATTTGCACTAAATTCGATTTAATCTTCATCATAGTATACTATTGCATTGTTACACATATTTAATAATGAAACTTACAAGTACTGCAAAAGTATTCTTAATATTTTTTAATCGACAGGTTTAATAAAGTTTTTGTTGATTTTAGTTGCACTAGTGCTAGGATTGAGGACCATTCGATTTATTTTAAATTGAGTGAGTTTATGTCTTCTAATCCTCGTGACATGTAAACTCACACATAATTATAGAATTCAATGGGTTTTTAATTAAGTACATTTATACATGTTTAGATATTATATTTGAAGACAAATTAGTTAATAATTTGCACCATTTTCTGCTGGTACATTTTGCCATTATGTAATCAAATTTTTGCCCCCATGGTGGTTGTTATTTGTAGGGTGTACCTGTACATCACAACATGAAGATTTAAAGTGTAATGACCTTAGTATACTATAGAATCTTAATATTTGTTAAAGTTAATACATTATACATTACATGTAGCATAACAGGTAAGCACTGAACATGGATCCGGTTTATAAAGTTCTAGTCAAAAGGCAAGAAACAAGGAGCACACAAGCTAATGTCACAACCCAAAGACATTTGGAGCCGATGATCATTATATCAGCTAATTCTTAACACCAATTGAGATGGTTAGAGAACTGCATTGTGGTGCAAAGCAGTGTAGATTAGATAGGATCTCACAGTCTGCGGTATGGTTAGCAACTGTACAGCAGCAGTTCTAACGCTCAGTCCTGGAGAACCCATATGGCTACAGATTTGTGTTCCAAACAACTTCTCTTTATAATTGGACTCCTAGCCTAAATAAGCTTGCTGTTATTTCCCAGTTTCTGTGTTTTGCAAAGTTTGTAGCTGCATTTGTCCCAAATTACCAAAGTTCTTCAGCTTTTAGTTTGTTTCATAGGACAATTTTGGCAATAGTGTGACACGTGTTTATGCAAAGCAAAACAGTTCACACAAAAATAGAGAAAGAAAAATATTACTAGGAAAAAAAGACTTATCTAACAGACCATGTAAGCAGTAAGACTTATTTCCTAAGTGGCTTAATTAACACTCTGTTATACAGGCATAACAAAGAAAGTTCTATTTCATATTAACTTAAGCCGCTTTTCCACTGCATAGTACGGCACAACACGGTTCAGTACAGCTCACCTTGGTTCAGCTCAGTTCAGCTCGGTTTGCGTTTCGACTGCAGTTTAGTACCGCTTTAGAGTGGGCGGTATTATTCACGTGTCGTTATAGTTGCGCCTCTACTGCTCGCTCTTCATTTTTTTTAACTTGTCCCTACAGTGTTTGTAAGTCCTATGGTAGCCGTGTGCGGCCAAGAGCTGAGCGACCTCCTGGAAAATTTTTTCATTGGGCTACGCCCCATCCAGCTCTCGCTGGATCCGCTCCTCGGCTACCAACGAGAGGAACGTCTGTACTTCCTCAACAGACCACGGAACAGCCATTTTTGGTTAAAACCAGTTCGAACCTTCGCGGGTCTGTTGTGTCTCGTGTCGCAAGTTCAGTGACGCAGTAATGAGGATTTTCTCCGGCCAATCAGTGACCAGCAGAGTTTACACGTCACATTTTGGTAGCGGTTCGCACGCTTGGAACCTCGGCTGAGGTGGTACTAAAAAGGACCAGGTACCAGGTACTGTTCCCAGTGGAAAGCCCCGCAAAAGTGAGCTGTACTGAACCGTGTCGTGCCGTACTATGCAGTGGAAAAGCGGCTTAATAGGGGTAAAAGCCTCTACCAAATTCTAAGTAATCATGAAAAAATGATATTCTATTGTAATTAAGCAGGCACATTAATACAAATTTAACATTAACTCTCTAATACTGGATCTTACAAAGTGGAAATTACAAAACTAAGTTTGGTAAATATTTACGAGAATGTACTGAAAATTTAGATCTTTTACATGGGGATAATTTATTGTTTTTCAAGCAGATTTTTTAGATATTCTTCATTATCTTGATTTTCATTTTGTTTTTTCCATATGTTCTAGTTATTTAATTATTTACTACTGAGCATGTTGGTGGTCTGACACGGGAGTAGTTGGGTGTCTGCTCTCCTTATTGATAATTGTCATTACTAGGATAGCATTAAGACAAGAAGTTACACATAAATAGGGAAAATGAACAGGAGAACAACAAAGGAATGATAATTATTTAAAGCTTTAGCAAAAATACAAATATTTATTAAAAAAATCACACGTCTCTCCTTTACTGAATACTTCTGTTAAGTTTTAGCCTTTTCATCTAGCACAATTGACATAAACTGACAGTTGTATAAGTTAGCTAAATTTTTTGGTGTATAAATCAGTAAAAAAATAACATATATATATGTGTGTGTGTGTGTGTATGTATTATGGGGGGCCAAACAGGCAGTTACGGTGATTTTCAGAATATATAAAGTCAGGGTTGGAATATATAAAGTCATTCCCGAATATATAAAGTCAAAACTTGAATATATAAAGTCAGTGTCAGAATACTTGACTTTATATATTCAGGAATGACTTTATATATTCTGACACTGACTTTATATATCTGGGAATGAGTTTATATATTCCGCCGCTGACTTTATATAATCAGGCTTTGGTGTTATATATTAAGAACACTGACTTTATATGTTCCGAAAATCATTATATTTGCCTGTTTGGCACCCCATAGTATGTGTATATATATATATATATATATATATATATATATATATATATATATATATAGTCGGAGATGGCTGGGGTGGCGACCCAGCCGGGATGCCTAAGAAGACTGGAGGAGGACTTACACCTTCCCCATACCATGTGGGGGCAACCGCTCTGGTTCCTTTGGGGGCCACAGGTACAGAGCCTTGAAGCTCCTCCCTGTAGGGGCCCATGGTCACCACCAGGGGGCGCCCCCATGCCTTTGGAGCCCTGGACCTCAGCACTTCCGTCACACTCAGAAGTGCTGGGGGGAAGAAAAGAGGGGACACCCGGAGTGCTTCCGGAGATGCAGCTGGCACTTCCGCCACACGGGGGCGTGTCCGTGGAAGATTGCCGGAGCCACCTGGAGCACATCTGGGTGCTATGAAAGGGGCCGTCTCCCTTCAAACGATGGCGAGAGTCGGGAGCGGAGTGGACTGAACTGGAGAGGAGAGAAGGAGGTGGTCTGGAGAAAGGCATTGTGTGGCCAGGACTTTGGGGACTTGTGGGGTTTGTGGTGCGCTTGTGATTGTAAATAGTGTAAACATGTGATGGGTAAAATGAACTTGTCCGCCTGTCTGTGTCCGGGCCAGTCTCCACAATATATATATATATATATATATATATATATATATATATACTGTATATATATATATATACTGTATATATATATATATACTGTATATATATATATTGTGGTGGATTGCCGGCATTTTACTCCGGCCCTCAACCCCAGGCCGCCAGGAAGAGCTCTCCCGACAGCATGATCATGCCCCGAGTTCCAGCAGGGCATCATAGACTATGTAGTGTTTGTACACAGCCCTGCTGGATACCTTGGGGGCCACCAGGCGTCGCTGTAGGGGCTCGTAGGCTCTTATGTGCCCTATGACCCGAGAGTGCGTCACGGTCACGTGACAGGAAGAAACGGCGTGCTCCCGGGTTGAAGAAAAGGACTATTTACCCTGACTCGAAAGGAATAAGGACTTGTGGACTGTTGGGCAGGAACACCTCCGGGTCAGGGAATATAAAAGGACTGTGGGAGCTCCCAGACAATGAGCTGAGTTGGAAGGCAGGGTGGCTAAGCGTCTGGGAGTGGAGGATTGGTTTATTGTGATTATTATTGGAGAATTGTGGAGAGGAGCGTGCTTTGTGCACAAAATTATTATAATAAATAATTATTTGGACTTTTATCTGGTGTCTGACGTGTGGTCCGAGGGTACAAGGGTGCGAGCAAGCACCTAATCTGTCACAATTGGCATAGCTTCGGCAGGATTCTCTGGCTGTCACTTTGGCAGAGGACCTGAATTTAAAAAAATTTTTATTGTGGACAGTATACCCCAAGAAGACAGCGTCGACACACACAGGTAAAATAGCCAGCAACCCGATTTACCAAGGACATCATGGGGAAGAAGAAGACAAAGCAGAGCGCCAGCAGCAGCAGAGGTCTAGTGCTCGGCATTGCCTGCGCTCAAGACGAGCCATGGAGCAGCTATGCATTTCAGGAGAGATTCCCGGAGGAGGGTGTCTCCGACGAGGTATGTGCGGAAAATGTACTTGGGAATCTTTTTAATTTAACACATGTTGTCCCGTGTACATACCTCCCAGATGTCCATCCAAAGGCTCTGCGGGAGGCAGGAGACATACCCGAAGGTGATAGCACGCTCTCGTTCAGGCAACCGAGTAACCTGAAGAATTTCCGCATTACGGGTGCCGGCGAGGGACACGGGGCGTACCACGAGGGATTACAGGAAGGTGACGTTCCATGTCCAGCTGTTTGTGGCCGCCCAGAAAAGACGGACTTGGTTTTTCCGAAAGGGAAAGGGGAGGCGAGCAAAGCACCGTTCTCCCTACAAAAAGGTAAGGAGGTCCGGGAAAAGACTGATCGGTCCGTCGATAAATTGATACAGACAGATTGCAGTCAGCCAAAAGCGGCACCGCGGACCTCCGAAAAGAACTCTAAATCCCAGGCTCCCTTGCGGGACCTGTCTGAGCACTTGCCAGGAGCGGCCGTGTTTATTGGCTCCCAGCCGAGCGTAAGGCTAATGATGGCTCGAGCATGCCTCCGGTTGAATTAAGTAACTTTTTGGACGTGCACGAGCTGGAGAAGTAGCTTGAGCCCATGCACAAATTTCTACAGGTTGTGACAACAATAAAGAAGATCGTTGGGGACTTGGGAGCAGCGGCTGAAGCGCCTTTAAGAAAGGTGGATGAATACTTACGGCAATTTGGTCGGGAGTCTCCCCTCATGAATGATTTGGCGGTACAGGTGAGTTTTACCGGTACCGTACAGAATAAGCGGACACAGAGTGACGCGGGCCCGCGGTTAATTAGTAGCGGGTGCCAAGTCACTACGAGCCCTACAAGCGAATGTGGTGTGATGACAGAAGGGGTGGTGCAAGCACTGATCGTACCAGAGCAGCTGAAAAGTGCTGTCTCTCGGAGCGATGCGGTGCTGAAGATGCCACCTCTGGTTTCTTTAAAGTCAACGGGCATGTAAACAGCAAAGAGGCTCTCTTTTCCCAATAGAGAGACTCAAGCTGTGCGCCGACCCCAGAGTAAGCAGGAGATCCCTGAAATACACCATGGGTCTCCTGACAAGGTGGAAAAAAGGGCGGAGAGCAGCGAGGCGGCCAGAAAACCCTCCTTAGCGGGGGAAAGGGGGGAGCTGACAGAATTCCCGAGATGTTTCAGGTCTCGGGAAGAGAGACATCCAGGAGGACGTTGGCGGTGCTACAACTGTCGGCAACCAGGACACGTGTGGCGAGATTGTTCCCGGAGGACAGGGGAGCGGAGGGATAGAAGATACACCGTTCCCCCAAGGTTCGCCGGGAGGTTTAAACAATACAGCCAAGGTCCGGATGACGCGAGGACGTCCCTCGCGGGGATCGACACTCTGCCCCAGTTGTCGTCGCTAAGGGGGGGGGGAACTGTGGTGGATTGCCGGCATTTTACTCCGGCCCTCAACCCCAGGCCGCCAGGAAGAGCTCTCCCGACAGCATGATCATGCCCCGAATTCCAGCAGGGCATCATGGACTATATAGTGTTTGTACACAGCCCTGCTGGATACCTTGGGGGCCACCAGGCGTCGCTGTAGGGGGGCTCGTAGGCTCTTATGTGTTCTATGACCCGGGAGTGCGTCACGGTCACGTGACAGGAAGAAACGACGTGCTCCCGGGTTGAAGAAAAGGACTATTTACCCTGACCCAGAAGGAATAAGGACTTGTGGACTGTTGGGCAGGAACACCTCCGGGTCAGGGAATATAAAAGGACTGTGGGAGCTCCCAGACAATGAACTGAGTTGGGAGGCACGGTGGCTAAGCGTCTGGGAGTGGAGGATTGGTTTATTGTGATTATTATTGGAGAATTGTGGAGAGGAGCGTGCTTTGTGCACAAAATTATTATAATAAATAATTATTTGGACTTTTATCTGGTGTCTGACGTGTGGTCCGAGGGTACAAGGGTGCAAGCAAGCACCTAATCTGTCACTATATATATATATATATATATATATATATATATACAAATAAAAGGCAAAGCCCTCACTCACTCACTCACTCATTCACTCACTAACTCACTCACTCACTCACTCATCACTAATTCTCCAACTTCCCGTGTAGGTAGAAGGCTGAAATTTGGCAGGTTCATTCCTTACAGCTTCCTTACAAAAGTTGGGCAGGTTTCATTTCGAAATTCTACGCGTAATGGTCATAACTGGAAGCTGTTTTTCTCCATTTACTGTAATGGAGATGAGCTTCAACGCCGTGAGGGCGGAGTTTCGTGTGACATCACGCCTCACACGTAATCACGCAGTACATAGAAAATCAGGAAGACCTCCAAAAAGCGCTGAAGAAAACATGCATTATATAATTGAGAAGGCAGCGAAACAATAAGAAGCGAGCAAGTGACATATACAACCATATTGATGAGTTCTGCTACTTCTGAAACAAAGCACGATGTAAACCTACACTTTAAATTAAGTTCATAGACAGGCTGCTGCTGGCGTTTGTAATTTAGTGCCTGCCCATATAAGGCCGTCCGTCAGCGGCAATCCAATAGCAAACTCCACTAAATATTCACGGGTTAAGGACTGTGCTTATGCAGAGGAAGATGAGATGGTCAGCGTGGTGTTTGGCACAAACTCAGCAAAACTGCGAGAGAAAGTTTTAAGTGCCAGGACTAAGGTAACATTAAATACAGCCATGGACATAGCACGAGATGGCACCAGCACAACTGGGGAACTTCGATGCATGTACACCGAGCGGCTCACGTGAACTGACGCAGTGCACAGATAAAAAGCAACAGTTCCAAGAAGCTGAACAAAACCGAATTACACAATTGAAAAGGCAGCAAAAAATATGAAGCATCTGATACATACAAGCATATTCATAAATGCTGCTACTGTGGAAACAAAGCACACGGTGGAAAAAGTCAATGTCCCGCTAAAGGAAGACAGTGTAAAAAAAAAACCCGTGCATGCAGTGTGTCAGATCTCGGATAAAGAAGAAGACGAGCTGTTTATTGATGCAGTAAGAAACGAATCGATGAATGAAACCTGTCATCTTTACAACGATTGACAAACACGGAATGTAACTTGAACACAACACATCCTACAAATACAAACCTGATTGAAAGAAATAATGCTAATCAAATCATTGATGACAGCAACACTCTGAAAACAAATACTCTATATTGACAGTCATGTTACGTTATTTTTAAAATGTTCCCTTTTCTTTTTCTAGCTTTTTTAACACACTACTTCTCGCTGCGATACGCGGGTATATATATATGTATATATATATCCCGATCTACATACTCGAATAATGGATACTTTATTCGCCATCAATGATTGTTTTGGTAAAGCCATACTCAGTGTATTCATTAGATGAACGGTAAAAAAGTAAGAGCGAGGGGAGGATGCAGGCTGTAGTGCGCGTCAACTCTATCTGAATTGCGCGATCACATTTAAAAAATATATATATTTTCAAGTTCTATTTAGTCCATATGTGTCAAACTCAAGGGCAGTGGGCCACATCCGGCCCGGCGTGTAATTATATCCGGCCCACAAGATCATTTTATATACTGTATTATTGTTGATTTTGCACGGCGCTTTGGTGACTTTGAAGAACAAAAAAAGTCCGTCTACATGCGGCTCGAACCTTGTGCATGTTTGGTAGCACATATCTGTGTGAGAAGCTCTTCTCAGTGATAAAGACTAACAAAACAGCACACAGGAGTCGCCTCACTGATGAGCACCTGCAATCCATCCTGAGAATCTCCACAACACAGAACCTCACACCAAACATAAACGAACCTGTTGCCAAAAAAAGATGCCAGGTGTCCAGCTCTAAAATGACATATGAGCAAAGACAACTGAATGATTTGATTTGTTATTGCTGAAAGGAACACATTTTATTTATATTTCCAGGTTTTGTTATGCAGCATGTTCATATTTGAATTTGTATAATTTTGAAAGGATATATTTTTATGGAGAGCAAAATCTTTTGGGATATTTAAAATCTAAGTTTATTTTTTATATAAATTTACATAAGAGTAAAGAAATTTGAATGTTTGTTCTTTTAAGTTATTTAAGGTTTGAGTTGATTTATTCACGAATAATATTCCTGTCTGTTTTTACCATTCCTACCAAAGATATTTCTGTCGACTAAATAAAAATTCCTTCTATTTAAAATTTAAATATAACTTGAACAAATACGATAGTTCATAATATCCACGCAGACTTGCGTAAGAAGCGGGGAGTTATCCGTTTTAACAAGCAGCGTATTGCACTGATCTGAAATAGCTGTGTGTGTATATATGTAGATATGTATGTATATGTATATATATGTTTATATATGTGTGTGTGTATGTATATATATATATATATTGTGTGTGTATATATGTGTGTGTATGTATGTATGTGTGTATGTATATGTATGTGTATATATGTAGATATATATATGTATGTGTATATGTTGTAAAGGACGAGAAAAGACAGTAATAAATGTTGGGGTTTTGCCGGCCCCGTATATTATACACAACAAAAAAACAGGTCAAAATCATAAACTAATAGTTCATAACGCGACGAGTCCTGGCGCCGCTGCCATTTTATTGGGGAGGAGCCGGAAGTGGAGGAATGCTGGGAAGGACCGTGAGGGAGGATGGGAAGGATGACGTCAGGGCAAGATGGCGGAGGAATGGCGGAAGTGCCGCACTGCGGTCAAACCCGGCTATGGAGGAGGGAGGTCTTTTTTCCTATAAGGAAGCAGAGGGAGAAAGTTAATACCCCGCCATTCCCTGCCGGCGAATGTTTTCCCAGGTGCTTTCGAATCCGTCCGCGGCCTCCTACTCGCGCGTGCGTGACACGATCCCCCCCTTAGCCCAGGACCGTCAGGTCGGGCGGACCTAACCGAGAGGTCGTGAATACGGGAGAGGGCATCGGCATTGGCCTGAAGGGTGCCCGCCGATAAGTGACAGTGAACTTATACGGCTGTAGGTCCAGAAACCACCTAGTGACCCGCGGATTCGACTCTTTGTGTAGGGACATCCACTGAAGTGCAGCGTGATCTGTCACCAGAGTGAATTCGCGACCCAGCAGGTAATAACGGAGGTGGGTCACTGCCCACTTAATGGCTAAGGCCTCCCTCTCCACTGCCGCGTACCGAGTCTCCCGGTCCATCAGTTTCCGGCTAAGGTACATCACAGGGTGTTCAACACCATCAACGCTTTGGCTCAGCACGGCACCCAGGCCTGTGTCCGAAGCGTCGGTCTGGAGGATAAACGGGAGCCCAAAATCGGGCGTCCGCAATACAGGTGCCGACGTTTAGGCCTTTTTTAAGTCACTGAAGGCGTGTTCTGCCTTGTCGGTCCACACTACGTATAGGGGAGCGCCCTTTTTTGTCAGGTTAGTCAAGGGTGCTGCTCTTTCGGAGAAGCGGGGAACAAACCGGCGGTAGTACCCCGCAAGCCCCAAGAAAGCCTGCACCTGCCTCTTGGTACTCGGACGGGGCCATTCTAAGATGTCTTTAACTTTGGAGCCCTGTGGCCGCACCTGTCCTTGTCCCACGAGGTAGCCTAAATACTTGGCCTCCTTTAAGCCAAAGAAACATTTTCGGGGGTTTATGCAGAGGCCGGCTTTAGCCAGTGTTCTGAGGACAGCTGCAACCTGCAATAGATGCTCCTCCCAGGTGCCGGAATAGATGACCACGTCATCCAGGTAGGCGGCACTATAGGACTGGTGGGGCTTCAGCACTCTGTCCACCAGACGTTGGAAGGTGGCCGGCGCCCCGTGCAGCCCAAATGGGAGGACCTTGTATTGCCAGTGCCCGCTAGGGGTGCTAAAGGCTGTTTTTTCTTTTGCGGATGCCGTTAAGGGAATTTGCCAATACCCCTTTGTCATGTCAAGGGTAGTCAAATACCGAGCCGTACCCAGCCGCTCCAGAAGGTCGTCAATGCGGGGCATCGGGTAGGCATTGAACTTGGAGACCTGATTCAGACGTCTAAAGTCGTTACAGAACCTCCAGGAGCCGTCCGGCTTGGAGACGAGGACAACAGGGCTGGACCAGGGACTATGGCTCTCTTCAATTATGTCCATGTCCAACATACGCTGCACCTCCAGTACGACCTCTGCGCGTTTTGCCTCCGGGAGCCTATAGGGCCTCTCCCGGACGATTACCCAGGGGTCCGTGACTATATCGTGGGCAATCAGCGAGGTCCGGCCAGGTGATTAAACACCACTCGGGATGGCTCGGAGTGTCTGGATTAACTCCTGCCGCTGCTTGGGTGTCAGCTCTTCGCCGAGGTTGAGGGCAGTCGTGCTCGAGAAAAGGGAGAGTGACCTATGGGAGCCGGGAAGCTCCTCCCTATCCTTCCAAGGTTTCAACAGGTTGACATGATAGATCCTCTCACTCGGTCGACGATTGGGTTGTTTCACCAAATAGTCGACGAGCCCTTTTCTTTCCTTAACCTCGTAAGGCCCTTGCCAGTGAGCGAGCAGCTTAGAGTGGGAGGTAGGGATGAGAACCATAACCCGGTCCCCTGGGCGGAACTCCCTGAGGACGGAGTTGTGCCCTTGTGCACGGCGTGGAGACCGCGGGAGGGGTGCCTCTCCCCCTCATAACAAGATCCAATAAGGCCCCGGGAGCGGTGGATGTCTTACCGCTGATTCTTTTAGACCAGTCTTGTCCCAAAATCACTGGGAAGAGGGGTTCCAGCAACACAGCGACCGTCATTTGGGTTGGTTCCCCCCTCCAGGTGAGATAGCAGCGAGCGGAACGATACGACCTAGTCCCC
The DNA here is from genome assembly GCF_016835505.1 of Polypterus senegalus. Taxonomy (NCBI): domain Eukaryota; kingdom Metazoa; phylum Chordata; class Cladistia; order Polypteriformes; family Polypteridae; genus Polypterus; species Polypterus senegalus. The sequence goes on along the minus strand of NC_053160.1, from coordinate 118,052,533 downwards.
CCATGCACACAAGTGACCAACAAGCGTTGGTTTAGCCACTGTCGCGGTAAGACAAAACAGCGAGCTACAATGGTAATGTTGCTGCCGGAGTCAAACAAAGCCACCACGGCGTGCCCATTTAACAATACCACTCCGTGTTCGGACCCGCCAAGGGAGGCGGCGGGGTACAGTACCTCTCCGACGACGTCCAGGTGCAGTCCATGGGTTCTGGAGCGATGTTGTGGGGGCAGGTTGGCAGCAGGTGGCCGGTCTCGCCGCACTTGTAACAGCGCGGCGGGCCCGGCTTTTCTCTGGGTTCCCCGAGCAGGCCTTTCTGACCCTCCGAGTCAGAGGACCGCCAGCTGACGCTCCAGGATGTCCAGGAGGCCTGGCATGTCCTTATAGGCGTGTCCCCGGACCTGCTGGGCGAGGGAACTGGGCAGCGAGTTGACCAGGCCTTCACAGGCCACCTGCTCCACCACTCTCCGAGCTTGGGGTCCTTCTGGCCGTAGCCAGCGCCCCATCTTGCCCCAGAACTCGAACGCCTGGGCGCGGGCAGGCTTTTCGGGGTCAAAGACCCAGTTCCGCCATTCAGCCGCCTGCTGGCCCGGGGTGATGCCGTAGCGAGCCAGTATTTCGGGTTTGAGGAGGTCGTAATTGGCGGCCTCCTCCTCAGGAAGGTCATAATAGGCCTGCACGGCGGGTCCCTTCAGATAGGGCGCCAGTATGGACACCCACTCGCCCGCTGCCACTCGTTCCGGGTGGCCGTCCGTTCAAAAACGCCCAGGTAGGCCTCGATATCCTCTGAGGCGCTCATCGGGACCAAAGGAGGAGGCGTCTGCTTGGGCGGGTCTGGCCTTACCCGCTGGGCCTCTGCCAACCTGGCCTTCGTGGCTTCCAACTCCATGGTGGTGGCGGCTTGCGCCTGCTGCAGTGCCTGGAGTCGGGCGTCCATGTTTTGCAGCACGGTATTCAGGTCCTGTCCCTCCATCATATTTCCGGGATTGCACAATCCTGCCGACTACGCCAGATGTAAAGGACGAGAAAAGACAGTAATAAATGTTGGGGTTTTGCCGGCCCCGTATATTATACACAACAAAAAAACAGGACAAAATCATAAACTAATAGTTCATAACGCGACGTCGAGTCCTGGCGTCGCGGCCATTTTATTGGGGAGGAGCCGGAAGTGGAGGAATGCTGGGAAGGACCGTGAGGGAGAATGGGAAGGATGACGTCAGGGCAAGATGGCGGAGGAAGGGCGGAAGTGCCGCACTGCGGTCAAACCCGGCTATGGAGGAGGGAGGTCTTTTTCCTATAAGGAAGCAGAGGGAGAAAGTTAATACCCCGCCATTCCCTGCCGGCGAATGTTTTCCCAGGTGCTTTCAAATCCGTCCGCGGCCTCCTACTCACGCGTGCATGACAATGTGTATGTGTATATATGTGTATATGTATAGATATGTATATATATATGTTTATGTGTGTGTGTGTGTAAATATATATATATATATATATTTATATATATATATATATATATATATATATGACAGCAACACTCATCACTCACAACAGTGACAAAACAATTACATTGACAATCATGTTACGTTATTTTCAAAATATTTCCTTTTCTTTTCATTGCTTCTTCAACACACTACTTGCTCTTGAAGCCTTGGTATTTTCTAGTATATATATATATATATATATATATATATATATATATACTGTAAAGCTAACTGACTCATTCATTCACTCATCAACAAATACATTTCCCATTTAGATAAAAAGCTGAAATTTAGTAGGATGCTACATCTTGAGCATTAGATATCCAATAAGGAAGAAAATTTTGCTATATTAATATTTAAGTGAAAAAACCCACTACAGAAAAACTAAAATTTCAAAAATGTTGTGACTGATATGATTGAATTTTGATGAGATTATAGAAAAAAAATTATCTGACATGTTTTTATTTGTCAATATTTATTAACATTATGATAACTTACACGCACTGTGCTGCACTGAGAGCATGCTTTACGCAAATGAAGGATGCAGGAGAAGTGATTGTTGGGCCACGTGAATAGCAGCCCTAACCAATAGGGTGGATGTATAACTGAAGTCGGTGGTGGTGTCCTGGACAGGAAAAAAAGAGATGTCATCACATTGTAAAATGGAAATAGAAAATTCATTGAAACTCGAGGAGTTCAATTGTTAGCAAGGCTGTTTTTTCTGGTTGACTATGGGCACTCTTAGATGTGTACCAGCTCCATCGGCCTTCAGCCCTCAGTCACAGCATTGAAAACAAATCACCCTCCCACCCTCTTTTTTCAATCATGAGGCTTAAAACATTGAAGAAGAATGCCTAACCCCACACACACACTCTTTGATCTCAGAGCTTAAAACATTAAGGGAGTACTACCATCCTCCCTGCATCAGGCTTAGATTCTCTAATGGAGAAATTCTATGCGCTCCTTACTCTTCAGCATCATCAGTGTAACACAAAGTATCAGTACTTGGGTACACCTATTTCAGACACTGCTTAACATATAAATTCACATCTGTGGACTTTAAAGGGGGACTACATACAACTGATGAAAAACATCAAAGAAATTCTGTTTTTGAGTGAACAGCATAAGACAAACTGAAAATATTAAATATATAATAATGATAGTAATATTTCACATTATTCCTAATGATTACCCATTTCCCTTCAAAAGAATATACTTTCCTGCAAAACTGTTTTTGCAGTGACCATCAATAAAACACAAGGTACTAGAAAAAATTGAAACAAAAACAGGAATGATCTAATGCAGAAATGTTTTATTCATTAACAATTGTGTATAGCATGTCCAAGAGTAAGCATCTCCAGTGACCTAATAATATTATTATTACTAGTGTAACTGATGCATTTATCCAAGGTAACTTACAACATCTTAGATACAATTAGTTATACTTCTTTTGTTTTTTTAATTGAAACACATGCAGATAAAGTAACTTGCTCATGGTCATGCAGTATTAATAGCAAGATTCGAAATCACAACCCCTGGATATGAAGTCCTAGATTAAAAACCTTAATCATTACAGCAAATCACCTGCCCATGATATTAGTACTATAACTGATGCTTATTATCTTACACAATTTCCCAGGCAAAGCTAAGTAACACAGCTAGTATTTTATATTTTGATAAATTAGTTACACATAACATAGCGCTAATGCCATGTACCTGTCTCTTATGACCTGCTTAGATTTACTGATTAAAGCATTGTATATTCTTTGGAAAAAAAATATTACTATTGGCTAATACTGCAAAATATTTGTCACCTATATTAAAGATTAGCAGATCAAGTATCAACAAGACAAAGAACCTGGAGGTGACGTTATTTAAAAAAAAATGTTTCTTATTTATTGAATACATTTTTAAACTAGGCAAACTACATTGCACATTTTCCTTTGTGTAGATGACAAAGTTATTATTCCTACGGAGTTTGATTTTTTGTTATAGCTGAGACAAACTGTTTAGCATGATGAATGTACGGCACTCCTAATTTTCTCATGGAGAACGTTGTTAGGTCAAAGGTGAGTACAGACAAATATTGTCTTTGATATTAACATGTTAAATACACCACAAAGAACCTAAAACTCAACAGACCGATTTTGCGTCTACATATGCATTTTGCTTTGTCCATACCAAATAAGGCTCTGTTATTCCACAACCCTCCACTGGGTTAAAAGAGAAAGTAGGTAAATGGATGGATTGAAATTAAACTATTTTCCTTACACAAAAGATGATATAATTATGTTACAAATTACCTAGTCACATCGTTGAAGCAGACATCCTGATTTCTCTAAAAAATAAGTGGATAAGATAATTGGAACAATTAACTACTAGCTAGATGGGCTGAGTGGTTCCCTCTTGTTTGTAAATTGTCTTATGCTTTTAAGCAAAGAAAACAAAGCAGTATTTTATATTTTTAATGCATCTTTCAACATTTGTACTTAAAGAATGTAATATGCCAAGGAAAAGATGTCTGCTTCTTTATTAATTGTAAAAGTAATTTTTGCTAAAACTCTAGCACAGAAAAAAAGCTATTTGACATATGCGGTCATTTTCAACCTAGACTTAGCAGACCACATATTAAATAAAAATTGAAACAGTAAAAATGTGGCTTAATTCTGCAAACTTTTTATATTTTTATGGCTTTATTTAATGGAATTACAGAGGAATATTAGATTGTGAAAAATAAAGTAAATATGTGTTCAGGAATTTTTCATTTATTGCTTAGGACAGTGGCTAATTTGAAAAATGAATTACTTTGAATTACTTTGTTTAATTCATCACAAGATTTGCAACAGATATTTAATTTAACTAGAAATATAAGCCAAAAGACTGAAAAATCATCTTCGGCTTCTAGTATTCTTGAATCAGACTGTGTCACGACTTGAATGCAACGCTTTAGTAATTTTAACTTAATAACCCATTGGAAAATTCTACCACTTGTTATTAAAGTAAAATCTATCATTCTCCCTTATACTCAGTTCATACAAAAATATTTTAAAACTCATATTATTAAACTTAATATTACTGATTATATATTTATTATATCTTTTGGCAGGGTTTTCCTGATGCCTTTAGAGGTGCCAGACCTTTATAAAATAAGGCCAACTTCATTTCAAATATACTTAATCATTATTAACCAATTTCAAAAATAATCTTAAAAAACTTCTAGCCTCATAGTTTTAATTGTATTATAGTTTTGTGTTTATGGTGATGCTTTGTAAAATTCTCCTGCATAATTTGTTACTTATTTAAACTTTTAACATATCTTTTGTCCACCATTTAGGCTCTTACAGAAGTTATCATTTTGTTTTGGTCACAGGATGATTTTACTGTCAAGTGACCCACCATTGTGATGCTTGACATCCTAAGGGGCTTCTGCAGTAAACTGTCAAATATCTATTGGTTAGATCAAAGACTCCTGAGAAGTTCTCTTAGCTCTAGCTAACAAAAAGAATTTAAAATACATTTCAGATTTGCTTAGTTACATATTCCATTTTCCCTCTGACATTCAATTTGGTTTTGCCCTGAAAGAATAAGGTTTCAAAAGATTGCTTGTATTGGTTTTGATCTGGTCTTGTATTACATCTAGACATCTGTACCATCTTTCGGCAATACAAGATCACATCTGACTTCCCCTCTGGACAGTTACAATCAGTGTCTACCACTTTACCAGGGTACTGCCTAGGCATGGACCTAGTACCATTTCTGCTTTGTAAGCACTGGAAGACCTCCCTGACAGTAGTTGTAGACTACTCTATCTAATAACTGGAGCTATTCCCACTGGCAAAGAAGTTCTGCTCCACCTTAAAGGATGAGATATTTACCTGATGAGGGGTGGAAAAGAATATTATCATTGACACTGGCCCGAAGTTTACCGGCTCAGTGGCTGAAGAATTCTAGAAGGGGTAGTTTGGTCCACCTGAAAACTGCTACGTACCACCCCCAATCCAATCATACTGAGTGGACACTAAAGACAACTATAGCATCCTTTATTGGAAACCATCAGGAGTAGATGAACTCTGAAATGGATCGACGTCGGTGGCGCATGAGGTTACACGTGAGACCCCTGCATTTTTAGCTCTAGGCAGACAGTATAATTTTCCACCACAACATTTGATTGTTTGAGATCCAACCAAACCAGACCTGTCTTTACATCAGCAATTTAAAACTAACCATACTATTACACAACAGGTGAAGGGGAGGACGATGGCTGCCGAGGCCAGACAATCTTGTTTGTACTACCAGAAATACAATCCTGCTCAGTTCTTGGTTGATGATAAAGTCTGGGCCAGGATGCACCCTTGCTCCAAAGCCTTGTGATACATTCACTGCAAAGTAGACTCCTACATGGTTCGTCCTGGCCACTGTTTTACAGCAAAAGGGTTATGTAATTTACAGTATTTCGTAGAATCTGAGTGCCTCTACCATGCATTTATCTCAATGAATATTCTCTGATTTTTTTACTTTGTGTAAGCTAGGGAGGAACTGTGGCAGAGTAGTTAACACTACTGCTTCACAGCTCTAGGGACCTGCGATTAAAGGTACACTCCATACAAAACTGATATTGTTTTATGTGTTATTTATCCCTTGTACTTTGTAGTAGTTTTCACTCACTTTTCTTTAACTTTTAAACCTTAATTTTACACGTCCATCGGTGCATGCTTTTTATTGATCTTCTGTTAAGCCCATTGTTAGCCAGTGTATAATTATTTCAATTCAGATGATCATTTGTGTCTGAATGCGTTCATTTTGCATTAATGAAAGCATTTTCCAAAAGTGATTTATTTAACACTGTTTTCAGTGAACATGCATGTGATTGTAACATTGTTATGCTTTCACCTAGATGACTTGACATATGGATTATGTAAATCAAGTGACGCAAGAATTCTTCATGGACTTTTGATATCATTTGCTGTAGTAAAGCATTGGTCAATATAGACCCCTATTATTTCTGAAACTCTGTTTTCTCTGTCCTGCATAGAAACTTGAGAGTTACATTTTAGCTCTGTCAACACAACTTCACAATTCAATACCTACTTATTGTCTGTCTGCTAGTTCTTTCAGTGTCCACATATATACTGTATTATTTCCCAGGTACTTCAGTTTTCTAGGTGAATTGGTGCTGAAAATTGGCTTAGTACTAGAGTGGATGTACAAATGAGTAATTGTGGCCTAAAATTGATTGGACCCTGTCCAGTGCTACGGCCTATTTTGTGTCCAGCACAGTCAGTATTGGCTCTGCAAAACCTCCAGAAAACCTAGGAATGGAATACACAAGTTCAGAAAAAGCATTCAATCTTTGCCTATTTTCTTTACATTTATTTTCAAATGTAAAAATGTATATTTGAAATTGATACTTTATTTAATCTTAAACCTGCATTAATAATCACAGTTCAAAGTATTTAAAATTATTTTCTCTTTCAGTGAAGCAGATGGGGAGAAAAAAAATTGCCTAGAGCTGGATGATTTATAACAAGTTAGGTGACCGAAAGCAGGGGAGTGCAGAAGGCTAAAAGTGTGTTCATTTAATGTCATTAATTAAAAATAATAGATAGAACACTCTTTCTTTAACTGTGTCCCTGCCAGGCAGAATGACTTGTTTCTAGTATCAAAAGACCATACAATTGATAACAAAAATAAATATAATAGTAAAACTAAAAAAATTCAACAGTAAAAAAAAATCATATTAAAATGCTTTATATAATTTACTCTATATAACTTACAAGTTGTAAACATTTTAAAATATATCTGAGTCCTGTTTTAATACTGGAATGTATTTTGGTTTTTAAATTATAAATCAGTTTACATAATGTGAAGTTTTTAAGTAATCCTTCTTAACTATGTTTACATTGTATGCATTTCTGGATACTCTTGAGCATGTGGTCATCTGTGTTGTAATCTGGGGCCACTAGATGTTTCAAATCTTTCAACCATCAAACATCCTCTTCCACTTGAGCCAACTGACTCCAAGCAGTCTTCCAAGATGCACTGAGTGCAGAGGGTTCAATTTTGTGTCCATAGTCTGCTGTTGGGTTTATCAGCTACAATAGCTATGCTGCGTATGGCTCTTTTTAGGCCTTTGATCTTATAGTATAGACTATAAAATGGAATCGAGCAACTGCTCCTTTACAGCCTACAATAATTGGTTTGTACCTAATCATCCAGCCCTTCCCATTCTACTTGCCATTTTCCTATATTAGTGGGGGTTTTTCCCAATGAACATCAGCAATCAGTCAACTCCAGTACAAAGACTGTAATGCCTTAGCACAGATACTGTTTGCTGTTTCCTAGAGCAACTAAATGTCTCCAAATCTGCCATTACTGAGCAATCCGGGCTCATACAGAGAGCATCTGCTGTTTTTCCTGGTATTGGGAGAGTTTTTCCTAACTATAACAAAGAAAGCAATATTATGCTTCTGCTTTATTAAGGATTTACACTTGTTCATCTGGAAATTCTACTTCATACTAATGGTTTCCATGGTGTCAAGGCTTATTTATTATGCATTTCCTGAGTTTTAGGGCTCGTCTCAATTTTGCTAAGAAACATCTCAATGATTGCCAAGACTTTTGGGAAAATACTTTGTGGACTGATGAGACAAAAGTTGAACTTTTTGGAAGGCAAATGTCCTGTTACATCTGGCGTAAAAGGAACACAGCATTTCAGAAAAAGAACATCATACCAACAGTAAAATATGGTGGTGGTAGTGTGATGGTCTGGGGTTGTTTTGCTGCTTCAGGACCTGGAAGGCTTGCTGTGATAGATGGGACCATGAATTCTACTGTCTACCAAAAAATCCTGAAGGAGAATATCCGGCCATCTGTTCGTCAACTCAAGCTGAAGCGATCTTGGGTGCTGCAACAGGACAATGACCCAAAACACACCAGCAAATCCACCTCTGAATGGCTGAAGAAAAACAAAATGAAGACTTTGGAGTGGCCTAGTCAAAGTCCTGACCTGAATCCAATTAAGATGCTATGGCATGACCTTAAAAAGGCGGTTCATGCAAGAAAACCCTCAAATAAAGCTGAATTACAACAATTCTGCAAAGATGAGTGGGCCAAAATTCCTCCAGAGCGCTGTAAAAGACTCATTGCAAGTTATTGCAAACGCTTGATTGCAGTTATTGCTGCTAAGGGTGGCCCAACCCGTTATTAGGTTCAGGGGTCAATTACTTTTTCACACAGGGCCATGTAGGTTTGGATTTTTTTTTCTCCCTAAATAATAAAACCATCATTTAAAAACTGCATTTTGTGTTTACTTGTGTTATATTTGACTAATGGTTAAATGTGTTTGATGATCAGAAACATTTTGTGTGACAAACATGCAAAAGAATAAGAAATCAGGAAGGGGGCAAATAGTTTTTCACACCACTGTATTTAAATCCATTTAATATAATTCATAGAAGGCTAAAAACTTCCCCCAGCAGCATTAATGGAGGTGTACTATATATAAATACATTGAAATGAATTATTTTGGAAGAAAGCAGTCAGATGTTTAACAATTTCAGTATAATTTGTTTTTAGACTAGGGATGCCCTGCTTTGCTTGACGATCTTGGTCTCAAAAATCCCCATATGTTTTGCGGCTTTGTGATGCTTAACTTAAATGTTATACTTTTACCTGAATTAAATGAAACAAGTAGTTGGATTGGCCTAATAGACAGCTGATTTCCCCACCATTTAAAATTAGATCCAAAACAATGCATACATATTATCCTCAACACAAAAAATAAACAATAACAATACTTTATAATAATATTTTATATTATATCTCTCAAAGTATGTCATGCATGCGCGTCAGAGGATCTCCTTACAGGGTCTGTCGAGGTATGCAATAACCTGCCAGTACAAGAGTGAGTCCTATCTCTAACATTGTCATCTCCTTCTCTCACCACAGCACTGAGAAACTGCATAGTGAGAGCTGCTGACTCTGCTCCTTCCGGTTCACCATCTATAAAAGCCCTGGTTTTGCAGAAGGAGGTGAAACTTTTGGCAAGTGGAACCCGCTGGACGGACCTTCAGAGCAGACTAACCCTAATGTACAGGTAGAAGCCAAATCTATTTTTAATCCCCTTTTGTAGCCCAAACACAAAAGTCATTGACCCCAAAGGAGTGTACAGTTTGTTTCTTTTTTGTTGAATATTAAACGGGATGACCCGGTTGGCGACCCAGATTTTCTTACGGCAACCTGTCATTCCTGCACCTGGCCACAAGTACTTCTTTCACATTAAATCACATGGCAGTTTGAAAATTATAAATTATTATTAATATTAACCAGAAATATAGATGAACTACTACAAATATATACACTTTGTATGAGAGAGCTTGCAAATAAAACAAAGTAAAGCCATGAAATTGATACCCAAGCAGGGAATCAACAAAATGAGCACTGACAGATCCTTCAATATGTTATTACAAATGTTCTTGTAGAGTATAAAAATTTTAAAAGTTCAGAACAGCAAATCCACCTCTCAGGAGTGGCAAAAGCATACCCTGATTTTACTGTGTTTATGTAATTCTAAATTCTATTCTATTTTTCTGTACACAAAAGAAGCTTAATTGGAGTGCATTGTGTAGGCTGGGTTATTTCTAGCATATTTCTACATTTTTGGTAACCAATTTCAGGAAATCCTTACCTGTTCATACCACTGCAGATACGCTCAACAGATATCACAGGGCTTGGAAAAGGAAAAAAAAAAAAAGAAAATTGCAAATTACACATCTCTGTGGGAGTCACAGGAAATGTCATAGTAAATATTGGAGTCGACAAAGTGCCCAAGGATGAAAGACATTTGGCAAGCAGAGCATGGTAATTGGCTTTGACTAATATTCTTGGCCGTAATTGATTGGCAGCATGCCGCATGGGACAGCCTGGGCATTTCTATGTCCCACATGGTTAGCAATTGTGAAGCTTCTGCTGACTGACTGCTCGCTCAGTGTAACCAATTGAAATTGGCTTCTATAGCATGGAAACTGAGCTTTGAAGGTGGAGAGTGTGATGACCTCCTGATTTGGTCAGCCAGCTACAAGCTAAACTGATCATGATGAGTACTGGAAACCGGGTAAGAGGTCAAAAAGCAAAAAGGCAAAATTAAACAAGGCAATTATGGCCTAAAGTTGTTTTTCAATTTTATGTGTATGTTCTATTGTGTGTTTGTTACTGCTTGTGTACCTCTTTAAATTAAGTCAAGAAATAATTGTGTACATGTTGAAAAACAAGTTCACAGTTTTCTGATAAATGGTATCTGTAACTTAATGCCCCATTTAGCTATTGATCAAGTGTTGTTTTTAATTCTGCTAGGTAATCTTTATTGTGACATAAAGTGCAACAATGAATCATTTATTGGACTTTTTTGCTAAGTTTTCTGGTGTGTTTTGTCTAGATATAGTTCTGCAACTGCAGATATACACGCATCTACTGAATTATCTTATCTAGTATTTGCTGTAGTATAAAGAGAAAAACAAAACACCTTTTCTATTTGGCCAGAATATACTTAAAAAGGAATGAAAGTAATGCATGCTCTATTTATCAAAACAAAAACTGCATCAAAATGAAATAATTAATAATTACAAATGGACATTCTATGTTTTTACATTATAACAATTTAGCATAAATAATACACTTGATGTATTTTTACAATTTAGTGCTTGACCTCAGAAAAACATCCCCTTACCCATGTTAATCGATCCCCCTTTGACTGTCCTACGGAGACTGGCTGGAGGCTCTCAGTGTGAACAATGTAGCTGGTTATCTTGATTTACAAGCCTCTCAAAATCTTGCACCATATTTGAAGCTGATATCTGTAGCATATTAGACATTGCTGACATATGTATTTGGATTTATTACACAGTTTTACACTGAAAAAATGTTTTGATTATTTCATGTGATTTTTGTATATGTTTGGCTTCTGAAATCAAAAATGAAAGCAGTTTTTCTCCAACCTGTAACAGTTTTTCTAAAAACAGATTTTCCTTTCTGTAAGTCATAGTTGTTCTATTATTTTTTGCACTGGGATTAATTAAATATCAATATTTTATTTTAAAACTATTTTTTTCTGAATGTAATATTTTCTAATATTAAACTCTATGTTTAAAGCAAAGCAGTTATTTTATTTGAAAATAATGTCAAAATATAGCTAGACCTGAACACGATGCTGAGTTATGGCAGCAGGAAGCAGCATGTGAAGCGGATAGAAGCCCATGTTTTCTCTGTAAGTCGGACAGCAGAGCCAAGAATTTACATCAGGTTTAGAAGGACGCCAGCTAGAAAAACACTACAGCTTGGTGCCAGAACTATCAGACCTAACTTGCTGAATCCAGATAAATTGCTGCTACCACTGCTTGAAATTAAGCTTAGTTTAATAAGCACTTTGTTAAAGCCCTGTCAAAAGATGGAGTCTCTTTTATGTCTTTGTGCTCAAAAGTTTCCAGGTTTATCTGAGGCTAATTTAATAGAGGACATTTTTTGCCAGACTTGATATTAAAAACTTAATTTCTGTTTCAGAATTTGATGGTGCAATGAATGACATAGAACAAGAGACCTGAATGTCATTTAAGAAAGTAATTTCTATGCTTTTAGGTAATAATTAAAACAATTAACTAATAATGTATTGGTTAAGTTTAAGGAATTGGGTTCCAGTTTAATTTTTAAAGTTCACTTTTTTGAATTTGCATTTAGAATTATTCCCTGAAAATCTTAGAGTGAAAGGTTTTCAGGATATCAAGGACATGAAAAGGAAGGCAACAGGGATCTGAGCTCTGTTAGCAGCAGTGCTATTTTACCCATTTTTTACTATCATCCCAGGGTTTCCTGTATTTACATTATATGCAAGCACAAATAAGCATGATCAGCAAATAAAGAATTCAGAAAGAAAAGCAAAAAGATAAGGATAAGGTAGCTAAACTTTCATCAAGACCGACCTCAAGGTCACAGTATGGGCTAACAGAGACTGACCTGGAACAGACAGGTGAAGAAATTGATCTGCCAGGACCTCACACTGCAGCATCACCTCCAGTCGAAAGCAAAAGTGTGAGCGAAACTGTGAGTGAAGCGGGCAAGGAAACCATCAATTTCAAGAGGATTATTGGAAGTGAGCATGGCCCTTTCATCACCGCTGTCAACTGATAAATGATATAAAGAGCGATATAAAGAAGAATATATAGAAAGAAACAATAAACCTAAGCAAGAATATTTAGAAACAGCATCAAGATTTAAAAGACCTAGAGAATCGTTTAAGTAATAATTTTACTGCAGCCTTTACAGAAATTCTAGACAAAATTGATGAAAAAATACAGGAAAATATGAGCAGAACAATTAGAGCTTTGTTCAGCTTGAACATGTCAAACAAATATTTACGACTCGTATTGAAATAGATGAACAACCAACATCTGCCACTGATGAAAAGGCAATGGCTGCAAATTCAGAATGCAAAGTGCTCACTGACAAATGGTTCTACTGGAAAACAGATATAGAAGGAACAACATCAGAAGTATAGGTCTCCCTGAAAAATATGAAAATCCAAACCCAGTGAAATTTATAGCTGAACTATTCTCTAAAATAAATGGAGAGAACTTCTAATTGGACACCAAGATTTCAGCGGCCTACCGTAAGCATGGATCGAATGCCTCAAAATTGAGAAGACTAAAGTTGTTCATTTTAAAAAATTACAGGCCAAACAAAATTTAATGTCCCTTCTCAGACAGAAAAGGGAGATTATATTTGAAAATAACCACATTCATATTTTCCCATATTTCTCCCCTAGAACAGTTGCTAAACTCGTCGCATACTACTGTATTAAACAGTGTTTATGCAGTGAGATGTCAAATTAGCCTCTTGTAACCTGACAAATTAGAAGTGAATATTTAAATTCAATTGTATGTTTTTAGCTCACCGAATGAAGAATAAAAAGGAGCTAAGCATCCTTTTTGAAACACAATCATTAGTCAAACTGTGTTCTGACAAGACAAAGAATATTCTGCTTGCAACTTGGACCATTGGTAATGCAACTTTTGCCATAACTATATATTCTATTTTCTTTGTAGCTACCTTTCTCTTTTTTTTCAATTATTATATTATATTGGAATCTCTTTCAATGAATATATGTAAATATTGGCACCATTGCTTTTTGCAATCACCATCGGTCCATTGGTGTTTTACTTTTGAAATGCATCAGAGATAAAGGTGATTTTCAGAGAAGGACTTGAACAGAAAATATTACATGCAGACAATATGGTACTGTATATGCCTGAACCACAAATGTCCATTCCAGCAGTCCTAAAAGCACTAGTAGATTTTCAAAAGATATCTGGACTCAAAATCAATTAGATTTTTTCCAGTGAACTCTCTTGCACAGAATACTACACTGGACACCTTCCTATTTATCTTAGCAGTTCAGTTTAAATATCCAGGGGTAAATATCAGAAGTAAATATAAAGCTCTTTTTCAACACAATTCTTCTGCCTGCATGGAAAAAATTAAACAAGATGTGAACAGTTGTTCCACCCTCCATCTCACATTAGCAGGTAGAATCAACACTGTTAAGATGTACATCTTTCCTGAGCTTCTTTTCCTATTTCAAACTATCCCCATATACATTAACAAATCTTTTTTTAAGAAATCAGATTCAATCATAACCTAATTTATTTGGAATTCTAAATATCCACACATCCAAAGTTCAACTCTACAAAAACCTAAAGCAGTAGGGAGCATGACACTACCTAACATTCAATTTTATTACTGGGCGGCAAATATACAGGCCTCATGTATAAATGTTACTTACATATAAAAATGTTGCGTATGCCTGTTTCCATGCTTACATTGTGATGTATAAAAACTAAACTTAGCGTAAAGGCATGTACATTCTCAAAGCAGCACCTCCCCATTACGTACGCATGTTTTGCAAACTGGCGACATCCAGCGTCAAAGCAGTGCTACTGTTCCTGTGTAGTTTCCAGTTTCTTTTTTAGATTCACATCCATGATGCAGGCTTTATCAAACACATTAAAATTAACTGCATATAGTTTATAATTTTAAGTTACCTGATAGTAATCAACCTGTAACAATATAATGGTGCACGGAATGTCCAAGCTATTTCAAATACCACAGCTGTTTTAATGTTGTTACTCTCAGTGCACCACTCAGAGTATTTTAACCCATTGTATTTGAGTGTGGAATCATTGCTGTATAGTAGCTGATCGGAAAGCTGTACGGCAAGTTGTGTCGAGAGCACAGAGAATTATTGGGATACGGCTTCACACGCTGCATAAGGAAAACAACCAGCATCTGCTTGGATTCTACTCTTCCATGCACACAATCAATTTGAACTTCTTCCATCTGCCAAACACTTCAGAGCCTTTCCTTCACGGACCTTGAAGCTCAGAAACAGCTTCATCCCAAGAACTATAAATGCACTCAAATTAGTCCATCAAGTGATCCCGGTATTGTTTGTACTTATACTTACAATTACCTCACTGTAAACTTGCACTACAGCTGTAATATTGCACAACCGGAGCCACTTTGTGAACCATTTGCACCATCTGCACAATATGTATGTAGACCATGTATGTACAGATGATGATAACTGGCTTCTAAGTCAATTTAGATTTCCAAGAGCTATTCTCTTAGAGCTGTGTGCTATTAGAATACTAGGATGTATACTTGATATCATTTTAAAGATGAAATGCATTAAAGTATGTATATTACATTGTAGGTTAATAAATATACATGTGGGGGCACAGTGGCACAGCTGTAGCGATGAGCTGGTGCCACATTCAAGGATTCTTCCTGCCTCAAACTATATGCATGCTGGGACTGGATGGATAGATGGATGGAATAATTAAACACATATTATGAAGATTTTCAATGCTCCTTAAAAGTTTTGGGGTTGGTATGTTTGACAGAGATGGTACTGCTGCAATAAATTATTTCATTGAGGGTCATGCACGTCCATCTTGTGGGAGGGCAGGAACAATCCCTGGACAGGGTGGTAGCTCATCACTACCACTGAACCCCCAGGTTTAAATGCATGCTTTGATGCATTTCATCATGAAAATTATATGACATATATATCTTAGTATTCTAAAATGTTCAGAGAGTTGTAATATCATGAATGTAATGCATTCTGTGTGGAGATCAGTGCCTGCGTTCTCCTATCTACAAATGAGAAAGCCTGTTTAAACACATTGTGATTCACACATATAGAACACATAGAATACGAAACATTTAACATGCTACTTTAATTACGATGGGATTTGAGAAGCTCTAGTAAATTAAACATATATTTTAAATTGAAGTTTACAACATTCTACTTTAATGACAAAATAAACTACAACATTAAAGTGGAAATTTCAAGATTAAACGACATTTCTGCCGTTTTTTCACTGTGTCCCTATTTTTTTTTCTTTTCTCTGTACCCTAACACGCTTCCGTATGACACTCAGATGGTAGGCTATGACTCGCCTTTCTACAGCGACTTTGATATCTGACCACTTCTTTTTATTTTTTATATTTTTTTAATTATTTTGGGCACTACGCGACTTTCTGAACTTAAGCTTTCAAGTGTCTATGCCACTCTGTATAACTTGATCAACTTCCTTTTGTTGCTTATACCACTGCTTAAACCAACAAGTAGTATTTTTCCTTGCCTCCACTTAGCATTTGCTGAAATTCTTCTTTTTACAAGTTTATTTAACCATTGTCTTTTCACAAAAAACTGAACTTAAATATCTGCATATTCAAAGCGGTGTAATTCTGAGAGGAGTCGGGGTAAAGCAGCAGGCACTTGCACGTGCATTACATTTCACGGTGACTGGGATTTATGGAGCAAAAATGTATGGAAGTTGGCTTATGCACAATTGTGTGCATCTGAATTTTTTTGAGCCTATGTACATTTCAACTTTTGTCTGTACATCATATTTTAGTGTGAATTCTATGCACGGCGTTATATAAGAGGCCCCCAAACATCGACATAAATCAATGAATATACACAAGCCTGGTCTGCGATATAATTAAAATCATACAGTATTTCTTTATATTCCCTGCTCTGTTCCTCAGTAAATACAAACTGTTGTCAATACACTAATGCAATTGCCCTTCATTCATTCAGAATATGGAACCAATGTAGGAAGCACTTTACGAGAAGCTCTTATCTGTTGCACCTCTACAAGACAACCAGTCTTTTCCACTCTCTCAAACATACACGGTATTTAATCTTTGGAAAATGTCTGGGGATTAAAACATTTAGAAACCTGCACATCGATCATGTTTTGCATACAAACAATTAAGCGTCAAATTTAACTCTTCTATTCAAACTAATTTTTCCACTACTTTCAAGCTATAAACTTTGCTAAACTGAACCTGCCCAATTTTCCTCTCCTTCCACCTGTTTCTATTCCAGATGAAATATCAATCAGTCTTGAAGATTCAGATAAAATCTGTGAAATTTACAGAAACATTGTAAAGTCCTTTCCTTTCAAAGATTCCTAGTCACAATGGGTAAAGGATCTTTCACTTAACATTTCAGAATAGGAGTAGAAGGCAGCTATGCACAGAATACACTCTAGCTTCATTTGTGCAAAGCACTCAGTTATTCAACTTTTTTAGTCGAGTGCATTTATCTTGATTAAAGCTATCCAAAATATTACCAGGGAAGAATTCAACCTGTGGACATTGCAATCTAACCCCTGCCTCACTGGGCCACGTGTTTTGGGTGTGTATCAAATTAACCTAATTTTGGACAAAAATCCATCCATCCATCCATTTTCCAACCCGCTGAATCCAAACACAGGGCCACGGGGGTCTGCTGGAGCCAATCCCAGCCAACACAGGAACCAATCCCAGGCAGGGTGCCAACCCACCGCAGGACACACACAAACACACTCACCACACACTAGGGCCAATTTTGAAACGCCAATCCACCTAACCTGCATGTCTTTGGACTGTGGGAGGAAACCGGAGCGCCCAGAGGAAACCCACGCAGACATGGGGAGAACATGCAAACTCCACGCAGGGAGGACCTGGGAAGCAAACCCAGGTCTCCTAAACCACTGCGTCACCGTGCCGCCTTGGACAAAAATCTTGCCTATCAAACAGCCTTTTTGTCACAATCAGTCCTAACTGATTAACAGCTGTATTCAGTGTACTCTCAGATGGGCTTAAACTGGAGAATGACAAATAAATCGTAACTGCCTTTACCTCACTACTAGCACATAGATTTATCTTGTACAAATGGAAGAATCCCAACACACTACCTTTAAGTCAGTGGGTAACTAATGTCTTATACTATCTGAAATCAGAAAAAAATCTAATTCTCACTCAGAGGATCTATTCAAAACTTTTTTTTAAAAAATATGGCAGGATGTGATCAATAATATTTTAGAATAATCTATATCAGGGAAAAAGATGCTCTTCATTGCTGCTTCAAAGATTTACTTTGTTGATTGGCTCTCCTCTCTTTCTTTCTTTTGGATGGGGTTGAACTTTGGTTTTGTTAAGTTTGATTTGATTGCATGATTGTTATTTGCTTTTAATTTATTTGTTTTATTTACATACATTTAAAAAATATTAGATTGACTAAGTCTTTTCATGGTAAATTGATTTAGAACAATAGTGTAAGTTGTTAAATTTTAATTAAACTTATTTTTAATTTTGTACTTAAATGTGAAATGGTCTAACTATATTTTTATTGAATGGAAAAAAACTTCACAATTAAACAATTTTATGACTTTTATTTTGCAGCTGTGTGCTATATTTCATCATTGAGAAGGTCTGCTCACACACGTAAGTTGAGCCAAATATTATCAGTCTATTTTGACCACGCTGCCTGATGAATGCATAAAGAACTCAGGTAGAGTGGCTGAGCTGAACTTTTCCTTGAGTACCAATACCTCACTGGAGACCAATACTTCCACTGAATGTTTGGGGGCATCTTTTCCTAATCATAAGAGAAAAAGTATGAAACATGTTCTAGCCATTTTGTGATTTTAGCAAGAATTTGGTATGCAGATCTAATATTACGAATGGCAGTGTACAGAAATGAACAAATTGTCACTTAGTTTCCTTGTGAGCAACACCAACTTTGCCTTGAATATTCTGACATAGTTGTACAATTCATGCACAAACACATTTTTCCTCCTCAGTATGAAATTTAATAATTCATATCACCCAAAAAGTTAGCCACAAATATAAACTTGTATAACCATCTCTCATAAAGCAATTTCTGGAACTCCTTTGTCTTGCCTATGCTGGCCGGAAAGATCCTAATTCCCTCCCTCAAGTCAATAAAAGATTAGATAATAGATCAGGTCTTAATTGTCTGCTTCAGTGTCTTCCAGTAGCTGCATGAATTTATGATTCAGTCCCCTGATTCTCACAAAGTTAACTAGTTTTACCAGCAATTTAAGTGTGTCTTTGCAAAGAACCTCATGAGGAACAATGCAATGAAAGAAAATTACATTTGAGTCTGCAAAGCACTTGTTTATCTTGTTATTAATTCTTTTCAGACTTCTTACTTTTTCATGTACAATCTGGAGACCCATCAGTGGTGCGAACAGAAAGGCTATTAAACAAATATTGTTCTGTTATTCTACCTTTTGAGAATGCCATGTCCAGAAATTTGTCAGTTATTAAAAAGTTCTCCTTAATTCCTTGAACAAATGAGATATGGCTTTGATGTAAGTGCCATCATCCACTGTGATTGACAAATATTTAAAGAAATGCATTTTATTAAACTGGACACTCAGATCCTTGGCTGGGCTAGTATTCTATGTGAGAGGCTGATGCTTTGCGGAAGGTTTTACTCTCCACACTAACCATTCTAGCAGCTTTGACCATACAGTGCATCAAAAACTTTCCTTCCATGTAAGGCATTCTATGTTGGGTGATTTTGTGCAAAAAGATGTAGTTTGCTTAAGCTACATTCTCTTGAGACATCTAATGAGCTTCTTAATTTTGCTACTAGTGTAGCTTCCCTTTTTTCCCTTCTGTAAACAAGTTCCTAGTGTAATTATCATGCTTACTTAAGAAGTGCCTTCCAGGATAGTACTCTTTGAAGACTGCAACACTCTCCTCACATCTAAGACACACTGCCTTAGATCCGACAGAAATTAAAAGTACTTATTGGGCCATTCCTTTTTGAAAACATGATAGTTACTGTCAACTTTTTGCTTTTGTGAGTCTCACTTTCAACCATACAAAATGTTACTTTTTTAGTTACGATCAGGCAAAGATAACATGCATTTCCACTACTGAGAAAATGGTAGTGTAGTACATATTTTGAATTACTTTAGTATAGTACCCTATTGGGATCAACTGAAAAGCATCTTGAGGGCTGGCTGGAAAAAGCATTTTGAAGATAAATAAGAGGCAAGAAAAATTGAACAAACTGGAGTGCCAGATCTGGTCCAAGGGCCACAGTTTTGCTTATACATGCTTAAAGAAGGCAGTGCTCTTTATTCCATCACTCATAAGACTTCATGACATAATTGCCACATCAGATGGATGGAGTCAGGGGACTGCAGCATTTTGAAGGAGGGAGCAAGGATAGAAATCTGGGTAATCTTTGACAGGAACATGCTAAACTGGTGGTCCTTGGTAATCCTAGGACACCCTTCCACATCTTAGCTTAGCTCAGCTCCCGCAGCATTTTATATCATAACATGATATTGTTTTAAAACTAAAGCACATATGGGTTAAAATTACTCAGTTGGGGTATCGAGGGTTATAAAGTGTGTGTGTGAGAGAGGAGAGACAGAGAGCTTTATGGTTTAAAGGTTACTTGTTTTGGCAATGTGCCACTCCTTCCTTCAACCCAGACAAGATTTCTGAATTCCCTGATGTTCGTGAAAGACTCTCATTTAGAAATTTACACAATGCCGATGTTTTTCCACTACTATGTAACTCTGCATCTCCAATTTCAGCTACCTTTGTGCATTCATTAATTACCAAATTCACTATGGGAAATGTCTGAAAACCTAGAATGGAATACTGCCTTGCCAAGGAACTTACATTCTTCTAAAATTCTTCACTGTGTACTGGACCTTCTTTCAAAAAGGTTCTCTTATGTTGATCCTCCGAGACTGGTTTGTCAGTTAAGGCACTTCACTTATCCAAGTCTCACTATTTTTCATAGTTATTATTTGTACTAGGAAGAACTAATCAAATAAATACTGTGGCCTGTGGGGGCGCTGCAGTATCCCAAACTCCCAGACACAATTTCACACTACTGTTCTGGGTTCATATAAAATGTATTTATTTCAGACAATACCTCCACAGTTTCCTTCCTTCTAGACCACACAACAAGCAATATATTTCTTCTCCTACCCCTCCCATGCAATCTCATCCCGACTCCTAGTGGACAAAGGCGACCCCTTTTATGCTGGCCCCAGGAATACCTCTTGTGTCAAGGTGGAAGTATTTCCAAAGCATGTGAAACCCCCTAGAAGTAGGGACAGCCCTCCCCAGCAGCTCCTCCTGTCAGCGCCTAGGGAACCCAGAAGTGCTGCCCCATGGGACCACAATTCCCTGCATGCCCTGCAAATAGAGAAATGGGTATACTGGCCCAGGAAACCTGCCATCCAGTGTGTTGGGGAATCATGTACTCTTAGGAGGTAGTACCCCCTCTGTCCATCCACTATACTGGACTCCCTGCCACGTAAGGGTACATGGTTTATCCTGGCTGGGTTGTCAGCCCAGCCCTTCTGTCTGTCACAAAACCAAATAGATCTATGTAGCTTGGAAGTTTTGTAGTTCATTTAGTTGAGGTTGAGTGGTTACTACTTGTATTTTGTACTACTCTAACTCTCCCTTTCCTTGTACTGTTTATTGTGATGGAAAAAAAACTTATGTCTCTTATATTTGCATTAATTTTAGTTTGAGAAGGGGGGGCGCTACAAGTTTAATATGTGAGAAGGGCCTAAAAATATAATAATAAAGTATAATTGTTACAGACTCAAAATCTTTGATGTAGAAATCTTGACAAAACACAAGGCTGTTGAAAATGAATTTTAGACCAGTTATGAAGATTTAAATTTATATGTGATGTTATTAATAAATTAAGTTTCCTAACAATCAGCTATACTGTTAGAAACAAGCTAACCAGGTTCAGGGTTGCAGTGTTTACTTTGGTTTAACTAAACAGAATCCTTGTTTTGTATTTTTATTACCTTTATAGTTAGTATGTTATGTTTTTTCAATTAATTCTCCACTGCAGATGAGGAATATCCAGTTAGTAAACTCAACATTTTTAATCATCTTCACTATTATAATTATTAAAAAATCTATATATTTTAATGTGTAATTTTTATTTTACAGTTACTATTTTTCCATTTAATAATGCCTATTTCTATTCTGGAATGCTGCTATACTTCAGATATTTCACAAGCTGCTCTATATGCAATACAGTAGTTCAAAGGAATAAAGGGTACCCTTTTAATGTAAATGGAGTGATGGGTGAAGCAACATGGATTCAGGGTGGGTGGCATACCAGAAGCTTGTTAAAAATTTGGCTTTCCTTTTTAGACTGATAAATACCTTTCACTTTAAGATTTGTCTGTGTCTTGTCACAGCTCTCGTAAGCCACATGCTTTGTAAAGGCCAGCAAATAAATCAACATCTCAGTGTGAGAGAGACAGCTCTGTTAGGATTATTAATTTATAAGAGTTGGGTTGCATATTGAACTTCAGTTTATTACATGCCCTGGGCAGAGGCTTGAACAAAGACTGGACTTTATCAAGTCAAGTCAAGTCAAGGTTTATGTCATGTGTATATAGTACATAGTGTTGTAGTACAATGAAATTCTTTAAATTTACCTGACAAGTTGGTGGTGAATAAGATATATATATGTGATATGTGGGTCATACATAGACTTGCACAAGAGAGAACGACGTGTTTCCAGGTTTCTGAGAAAATCAAATTCAAACGGGAGTTGTCACTAAAGTACACAGAGCACACAAGCAGTGGTGCTGACAGCTGTCCTGCATTAGCTCCCTTCTCAGATTAAAAGAACAGATAGCCTTCCTGCACAAGATAGAAGTCAGAAAGACAGCAAGGCCAGGTCAGTGGCTGGTTTTAAGTGTCCCCTGTGTCAACCATCAGGCGATAGACACATTACGCGGTGAGCCTGTGAACTTGCAGTTGAACCGGCAAATAGAAAATCACGCCTGCCTGTTTTAACAGAGTTTCAGCATACAGTGCAGTTGGGGACTTGATGAGCTCCCATTGGGGAGTGCCAGAATTTCACACTATTTGTTCACACAAGTGTGAACTAAATGACAGTCCAAGCCGGGCTCGGCTAGATGCGGGAGGACATCAGCATTGATGTGTGCAGAACTGGGACAATGGCAGACATCAGAGTCAAATGGCTGCAAGCTAATAAACCACCTATTGAAACGGGAGTTGGTATCTTTCTGCCTATAGAGCCACTAGAGTGGAGTGTGGTCATTTTCCAAGGTAAACCTCCTACCCCACAAGTAATATCAGAGAGCCTTCACTTCCCACTTGACTGCTAGACATTCTTTCTTGATGGTTGAGTAATGACACTCCCTGGGAAGCAATTTTCTGTCTCAGAAACGTAATGGGATGTTCTTCCCAATCAAAACTCTGAGAACGTACAGCCCCCAAACTAAACACACTTGCATCTGTCTGCAGAATGAATTCCTTAGAAAAATCCAGATTCCTCAGGACCGTGGAAGTCGACAAAGTAGTTTTCAGGTCATAGAAGAAACTTTTACAATCATCAGACAAGACAAACGCTGGCTGCAGTTCTTTCTGCCCTTCATCGGGTCAGAGGGGCGGCTCTATATGCAAAATTCAGAAAACACAAACCTGATTTTGTGATTACAGACATGAATATGCAAGCACCTCACCCACCTTTTTCAACTGAGGTCTAAACAAACCATTCCCCATAAAATATCCCATGTAATGTGTTTCTGACATACCCAATCTATACCTCTTACTCTTCAGCATAGCATGCCTCAAGCTGTCAAGCACTGCTTGTAGGCAGTTGATATGTGACCGCCAATTATTACTGAAGATGAACACATCATCAAGATATGCCCCAGAATAAGCAGAATGGGTTTGCAAGATCTGATCCATCCTATGCTGGAAAGTTAAAGGTGCGCCATGATGACCAGATGGGAGCCTAGTGAATTCAAACAACTTGTCTGGGGTGGTGAATACGGTCTTCTTCCAACTGGATTTCTCAAAATGTGCCAGCCAGTACCCCTTTGTGAGATTGAGGGTGGAAATATATAAGGTTCATCTGAGTTTTTCTAGCAAGTCATCAATACATGGCATCAGGTACGCACCACATTTGGAAATCTTATTCAAGTGTCAAAGATCTATACAAAACTGAATGGAGTTGTCTGGTTTTTGGTACCAGAAAAATTGGACTCCTCCATTTGCTTTTACACTTGAGAATCACTCCCAATTTGAGCATCTGTTTCACCACATCACGTGCCAAAACTCTCTTTGCTTTCAGTAAACGATATGGGCACATCTAAACCTTAACACCAGGCTCATTCACAATCTTGTGTCTTGCCAGTGACATCTGACCAGGCAATGACGAAAATACATTTTCTTTCTAATCAGTTACAGCAACTCAGCCTTCTGAGTGTCAAATCTGTCCTGATTGACAAAAAAAATTACAGTTTGATCCCCTGTCCATTCTTCCAGAAGAATATCCAATAAACCTTGGCATTGTCATCCAAATAGTAATTTAAATGGGACCAAGCTGTTACATCCCAAAGGAGATTCCTGAACAGCGAACATGAGAAAAAGCAACACTGTGTCCCAGGATGTTGGGTCATCATGAGCCACACACTGAATAATCTGCTTTAAAGTCTTGTTAAATCATTCAG
Organism: Polypterus senegalus; assembly: GCF_016835505.1. Taxonomy (NCBI): domain Eukaryota; kingdom Metazoa; phylum Chordata; class Cladistia; order Polypteriformes; family Polypteridae; genus Polypterus; species Polypterus senegalus. The sequence goes on along the minus strand of NC_053160.1, from coordinate 118,028,151 downwards.
TCAGACCATTTGTCTGAGGATGGTAAACAGTGGAGCTCAATTGCTCAACAGCTCACATAGCTGTTTCATTATGTAAGAGCTAAAGGGGGTTACCCTGGTTAGTTAGTATCTCGCATGGAATGCCATTAGGAGTGAAAACCTCAGCTAAAGCCTTTGCAACATCCTGCACATTAGTTTTCTGCAACGCGGCCATCTTTAGATATCTTGTGTAATCAACCAACATGAGCATATACTGATAACCATTCTTACTCTTTAGAAATGGACAATGTCTAACCCAACTCTCTTAAAAAGGACATCTAAAATAGGCATCAGTGAAAGGGGAGCCCTAGTGGGTCTATGAGCAGAAACAACTTCACAGTCAAGTAAGACAAAACTGTTTCACATCTCTGCTTATATGCAGCCTATAAAACCGTTTTGAAATGCGATCCCTTGTCTACTCTGCACAGAGATTCCGCTCAAGACATGTGTGTGAGCAGTTTTCAATACCGTCTCTTTATGACCACCCCAGAGCCCAAAGCAGTAGCCACATCTGAAGAGGTTGATGATGTAAGCACCTGTTCTGAAGAACCCTCTAACTGTCACAGAATGTAAAGTGTGGGGTCATCCCCAGCCTCAGTGAACAAATCAGTTTCAATGTCCAAGCCAGCTTCCTGACCTACCTTGTGAGCTGTGACCCCTTCTCTTTCTAGTAAAGAAAGAGGTACCTTGCAAGCGGTCAAGACCTACAGGAATATGGCAATCCTCTTTCCAATTAAGAAAGGCCAGGGTGAACAGTCCAATGTGGCAGTCCAAACTTTAAAGTTCCTTGCCTTATACTGTATTTCACAGGAAGTAGTACAGTCTCATGCTCATTATCTCCATTATCACAGCGAATGTTTGCATGCTCCATACAACCTTAAAGTTATTCTTTTCCAAGAACTTGACCTGAGAGCAACAAACCTCAGCCAAGCTGATCTCCAGCAGCAAAGGAGATGGGAAGCAAACACTTCCTAGCCAGATGCCCAGACTGATTAAAGCAAAAGCACCTGCGTTTGATCCTGACAGTGGAATTTTATCAGCGATGTCTTCTGCAAAGGCGGCTGCCCAGAGAATCTCCCCCAGCAGCATGTGCCGGTTAGACAGAAGTAGGAACCATACTAAGGTAGCCCCTCTACCTCCAAGTGGCTTGAGCCCCTTCCAATTTGTGGGTCAAATCCAACAGAGTGTTGGCATTACTCCAGAGCCTCTCTTCACAGTCAATAGTGAGCTTTTCCACAATGCACTTAATGGAACCAGCTTTGAATAAGTTCTACTAAGTCCTGTACCTGTACTTGGATAGGGTGATCCAGATCAATTTGCCACAACCAGAACTTGCACCCCCTGGCCAAGGAGCTCATAGATGTACGAAGATGGATTAGCTGCTTCAGGAGATCATAATCATCAAATCTCCCAGGAAAGGGTTTTTCACATGACCTCAAGGGCCTCCCCGGTCAAAAAAGGGGCCAGATAACCACCCAGCCTTCCCTAAACGCAACGCATCAGTGTGGCCGTGCATTCAAAACAAAATAGGAAACACTACAAGTTGTCAGAAGGAGCCATCTTCACAAGCATATCTCTGAGACGGGTAGGAGCCAGAGACCCTGCAGGTGCCTTGTAACAAGGCTGAATATTTTGAGGACGTTGGGGATCCATCTGTGCAAGACCCCACTCCTGATACCACTTGTTATGCATGAGTCACAGACTTGCACAAGAGAGAAGGAGGTGAGTCCAGGTTTCTGAGAAAATCAGCTTTATTGTTGTGAAGACAGGAACATTCTCAAAGCATTTATTCAAATGGGAATTGTCACTCAAACACACATAGCACACAAGCAGTGGTGCTGACGGCAGTCCTACATTAGATCCCTTCTCAGATTAAAAGAACTGATAGCTTTCCTGCACAAGAGAGAAGACAGTAATAGAGCAAGTCCAGGTCAGTGGCTGGTTTTTAATGTTCCCTACATCAACCATTGGGTTACAGACACATTACATAGTAAGCCTGTATTGTCACGCACGAGCGCTTAGGGAGCAGCTTAAAGACCTAAAGAGCAGCGCGAAATCGCTCAGCAGGGGACGATGATAGTGTTCTAACCTTTCTTTATTTCGACAGGAAAAAAGAAAAAAACGTAGCCATGAATCCACCCGAATAACTTATCCAGCAGAACAAGTCACTTCCGGGTTCCTTCCTTCCCTCTGGTCCCCCTATGATAACGTCACCACATCCCATCTACCTCAGCGGTTCCTTTCCCAGCATTCCCACTTCATTTCCGTCCCCACAGCATTTAATGTCCTCCATTGCAAAGTGAAACTGTCTGTACTGTGTTTTTCATGCCTGACCAAATGGCTGTGACAAACCGGTTTACAGTATACGGGGACGGACTCCCCAACTCTTTCAATTTGTTTTTTGTGCTTCTTTTACAATATATATATATATTGAATATATATATAGAAAACCAGGAAGACCTCCAAAAAGCGCTGAAGAAAACATGCATTATATAATTGAGAAGGCAGCGAAACAATAAGAAGCGAGCGAGTGACATATACAATCATATTCATGAGTTCTGCTACTTCAGAAAAAAGCACGATGTAAACCTACACTTTAAATTAAGTTCATAGACAGGCTGCCGCTGGCGTTTGTAATTTAGTGCCTGCCCATAAAAGGCCGTCCGTCAGCGGCAATCCAATAGCAAACTCCCACTAAATATTCACGGGTGAACGACTGTGCTTATGCAGAGGAAGATGAGATAGTCAGGGTGGTGTTTGGCACAAACTCAGCGAAACTGCAGAGAAAGTTTTAAGTGCCAGGACTAAGGTAACATTAAATACAGCCATGGACATAGCACGAGATGGCACCAGCACAGCTGGGAACCTTCGATGCATGTACACCGAGCGGCTCACGTGAACTGACGCAGTGCACAGCCAAAAAGCAACAGTTCCAAAGAGCGCTGAACAAAACCAAATTACACAATTGAAAAGGCAGCAAAAATATGAAGCGTCTGATACATACAAGCATATTCATAAATCCAGCTACTGCGGAAACAAAGCACACGGTGGAAAAAGTCAATGTCCCGCTAAAGGAAGACAGTGTAAAAAACCTGTGCATGCAGTGTGTCAGGTCTCAGATAAAGAAGAAGACGAGCTGTTTATTGATGCAGTAAGAAACGAATCGATGAATGAAACCTGTCATCTTTACAACGATTGACAAACACGGAATGTAACTTGAACACAACACATCCTACAAATACGAACCTGATTGAAAGAAATAATGATAATCAAATCCTTGATGACAGCAACACTCAGTAACACTCACAAAACAAATACTGTATATTGACAGTCATGTTACGTTATTTTTAAAATGTTCCCTTTTCTTTTTCTAGCTTTTTTAACACACTACTTTTCCGCTGCGATACGCGGGTATATATATATATATATATGTATATATATATCCCGATCTACATACTCGAATAATGGATACTTTATTCGCCATCAATGATTGTTTTGGTAAAGCCATACTCAGTGTATTCATTAGATGAACGGTAAAAAGTAAGAGCAAGGGAGGATGACTTATTGAGGCATGCAGGCTGTAGTCTTGCGTCAACTCTATCTGAATTGAGATCACATTTGAAAAATATATCTTTTCAAGTTCTATTTAGTCCATATGTGTCAAACTCAAGGGCCGCGTGCCACATCCGGCCCACGAGATCATTTTATATACTGTATTATTGTTATTAATGCCCGGGTATATGAAGCGCTGGTAACACAATAAACTACAGATCCCATAATGCAGCGCTTCAGCTGCCTTGCGAACACTTACGCGTTAATCAAGTCTAGCTTATGATGCTGCAAGTTATTGCGAAGCTAGCTCACACGATGCTGAAGAGAAAAGTTGATTCTGAAAATAGAGCCTTTAAAAACCGATGGGAGGCTGAGTATATGTTTACTGAACCCGTGTGTCTCATTTGTGGAGCTAATGTGGCTGTAATTACAGAATTTAATCTAAGACGGCACTATGAGACAAAACATCACGGTAACCTGAAAGACCTGAATGCAATGCAGAAGATACAGAAAGCAGAAGAATTAAATAAGAATCTGACACTTCAGCGGACGTTTTTACCCGTGCACAATCACAAAGTGATTTCAAGTGAAGCTGCTTTTATGGGAGACACAAATGCAACTTGCCCCACTTTCCCTGTTGCCAAGTAATGTTGAACCAAGTCGTCACTACGGTGTTCCCAAAATACGCACTTTGCTGATAAACTGAGCGCACTGAGTTTGCATGGCGCTTTGGTGACTTTGAAGAACAAAAAAAGTCCGTCTACATGCGGCTCGAACCTTGTGCATGTTTGGTAGCACATATCTGTGTGAGAAGCTCTTCTCAGTGATAAAGACACGGAACCTCACAGCAAACAGAAACGAACCTGTGGCCAAAAAAAGATGCTAGGCGTCCAGCTCTAAAATGACATATGAGCAAAGACAACTGAATGATTTGATTTGTTATTGCTGAAAGGAACACATTTTATTTATATTTCCAGGTTTTGTTATGCAGCATGTTCATATTTGAATTTGTATAATTTTGACAGGATATATTTTTATGGAGAGCAAAATCTTTTGGTATATTTAAAATCTAAGTTTATTTTTTATATAAAATTACATAAGAGTAAAGAAATTTGAATGTTTGTTCTTTTAACGTTTACTTTATTTCTAACTTGTATAATTTAGACAGGATATATTTTTATGGAGAGCAAAATATTATAAGTTGTTTAAGGTTTGAGTTGATTTATTCAGGAATAATATTCCTGTCTGTTTTTACCATTCCTACCAAAGATATTTCTGTCGACTAAATAAAAATTCCTTCTAATTAAAATTTAAATAGAACTTAAACAAATACGATAGTTCATAATATCCACGCAGACTTGCACGTAAGAGCGGGAGTTATCCGTTTTAACAAGCAGCATATTGCACTGATACGAAATAGCTGTGTGTGTATATATGTAGATATGTATGTATATGTATATATATGTTTATATATGTGTGTGTGTATGTATATATATATATGTATTTGTGTGTATATATGTGTGTGTATGTATGTATGTGTGTATGTATATGTATGTGTATATATGTAGATATATATATGTATGTATATACGTGTGTGTGAATATATGTGTATATGTATAGATATGTATATATATGTTTATGTGTGTGTGTGCAAATATATATATATTTATATACGACAGCAACACTCATCACTCACAACAGTGACAAAACAATTACATTGACAATCATGTTACGTTATTTTCAAAATGTTTCCTTTTCTTTTCATTGCTTCTTTAACACACTACTTCTCGGCCATGTAAGCTGGTATTTTGCTAGTGTATATATATATATATATATATATATATATATATATATATATATATATATATATAAAGTGCATCCGGAAAGTATTCACAGCGCATCACTTTTTGCAGGATTAAATTAATTTTTTTCCTCAGAATTCTACACATAACACCCCATAATGACAACGTGAAAAATGTTTACTTGAGGTTTTTGCAAATTTAATAAAAATAAAAAAACTGAGAAATCACATGTACATAAGTATTCACAGCCTTTGCTCAATACTTTTTTGATGCACCTTTGGCAGCAATTACAGCCTCAAGTCTTTTTAAATATGATGCCACAAGCTTGGCACACCTATCCTTGGCCAGTTTCTCCCATTCCTTTTTGCAGCACCTCTCAAGCTCCATCAGGTTGGATGGGAAGCGTTGGTGTACAGCCATTTTAAGATCTCTCCAGAGATGTTCAATCGGATTCAAGTCTGGGCTCTGGCTGGGCCACTCAAGGACATGAATACATAATGGAAGTAAAGTGAAGTAATGAATACACAATGCGGCCACTAAAGGTATCTATACAGTAAAAGAAGTAATAAAGTTGCCCTCTACCATAGAAGCAAAATGGGAAAACTTTTTCTTCTATCACAGCAGATGATTTCCAGGGAAAAATCTCTAGAAACGCTTCAGTATTTTAAAAATTGAGATTGCATTGTACCTGGGAGTATTTCTAGATGAACCAGCAGTGCTTACAGTGGCATCTTCACTAAGGACTACCTGAAGCTTTATCAAACATGCTAAACTGGTATAAACATTGGTTTTCAACAGTGAGAAAGTTATTATTACCTTGCAAATTTTTTACTAAAGAGAAATGATGGCTATATAAACTAAAGGTAATATTCTTTTTGGGTCGTCTGTGAGAACTTGACAGTCAACTGTGTTGTAAAGTTCTTTGAAAGGTTCTATAACATAAAGGATCCAATGCAAAGTTACTAGATCACTCACTTTGTCTGCAGATCTGATAACAATATTTTCACCCAAACTAACTGACAGGAGCATATGTATTTGTTTTTGGTAGTAGTGAGAGAATTCATGGAGTCAGCTGACCTGATTAATTTCGGTAGGTCATTCCAGAGTCTGGGCGCTATTCAGCTGAAGGCCCTGTCACCCATGGAGTGTAGATTAGTGTGGGGCACAACAAGATTACCAGAATCAGAGGACCTTAGTGTGCGGGCAGGCACATAGTGATGGAGAAGGTCACTGATGTAGTTTGGTGCGAGGTTATTTAAGGCTTTATAGGTTATTAGTAGGATTTTATATTAAATTCTGTAGGACACAGGGAGCCAGTGAAGACGGAGCAGGATGTGTGTTATGTGCTTGCTGCTGCTGGTTTGAGTAAGGACTCTTGCAGCTGAGTTTTGAATAAGCTGGAGCTGTGATATAAGATTAGAAGGGGCACCTGCCAGCAGCGAGTTACAATAATCTATGCGGGATGTGATAAAAGCATGGACAAGTTTCTCAGCATTAGAAAAGGAGAGGAAGGAGCGAACACGGGATATGTTACGGAGGTGAAAGTAAGAAAGTTTCTTAATGTGATTTATGTGGGCGGAGTAAGAAAAAAGAGGAATCAAAAATGACACCAAGATTCTTTGCAGTAGAGGCAGGTCTGATGAGATCACCGCCAAAATTGACTGGGAAGGAGTTCATTTTATTAAGTTGCATTTTAGTCCCAATTTGCAGGAGTTCAGTTTTGTTGCAATTTAATTTTAAAGAGTTCTGCTCCATCCAGGTTTTAATTTCACTAAGGCAGGTTGTGAGCTGAGAAAACTCTGATGAAGTTCCACTTTTAACATTGAAGTAGAGTTGAGTATCATCTGCATAAAATGATAGCCCAGTCCATAGCTACGAATAATATGGCCAAGGGGAAGCATATAAATACAGAAGAGAAGAGGGCCGAGGACAGAGCCCTGAGGAACTCCTTGTGTGACTGGCACCGAGCTGGATCTGCTGTTGCCAAGACTAACAAACTCTTGCCTATCAGTCAGATAGGACTTGAACCACTGGAGGGCAGTGCCAGAGATACCCAGCATGTTCTCCAGTCTGGACAGTAGAATGTCATGTCTGACAGTGTCAAATGCTGCACTGAGGTCTAACAGAATTAATATGCTGGTTTGTCCAGAGTCTGCTGCCATAAGCAAATCATTGGTTACCCGTAGCAGAGCAGTTTCACAGCTGTGCCGCACACTGAAAACAGATTGAAAGGGTTCCATCAAGTTATTAGTGGTTAAGTAATAGGTGAGCTGGGAGGCTACAACACGCTCAAGAGCTTTTGACAGGAAAGGTAAGTGGGAAATAGGCCGGAAATTGTTAAGATTGTCAGCATCAAGACCAGACTTTTTTAACATTGGGGTTACAGAAGTGATTTTAAAAGTGAGCAGCACAGAGCCAGTGTCAAGGGATGAGATTATTATTGTTGTAACAGTCGGGATTATGGCATGAAGGCAGGATTTAAGTAGTGTGCTGGGGATGGGGTCGGCCTCATCTTGCAAAGCAGGTTATTAACAAACGCAGATGTGACTGGTGAGAACTTAGAGAAGGAGCTGGATGGAGTGTGAAACAGGGAGAGATATAAACAGATGATGTATTTATGCTAGTTGAATTATTTAGATCTTTAATTTTGTTATGGAAAAAAACAATGAAAGTTATTTAAAATTTCAAGCAGCATTCTCTTAGCAAAACGGTTTAGGGAAAAGCTATATAATTATGGGAGCAAGCCTGGTAACAAATAATTAAAAAATAAAATACATACTGATTGAGCAAGAAAGAGAATAGAGGAAGAGGAGGAATTGATGTATCCTGTTTAAAATTTAAGAAGAATAGACTATAATAATGCTTAATCTAAAAACAGACCAGAACAAGCCACCTAAGTGGATGCAAAGTGAATGTTAGGTTATATGGGCTTGCAATGGTGCCAGGATATCAAATACTTAATAACTTCTTTACTGTTGTTTCATTATTCATAACTCACTCATATCATTGTGCCTCACTCTGAGATTAAACTATACCAAGCTTCCTCAAGGACATTCATTTCAGGAGATCTTGGAAGGCTTGTAAGGCTGGAATTTGTCAGAACTCACTGATGTTATTAACATTCCAACCATTTTTCCTCTTAGCAATCAAAGCAAATGCTGTACCTAGGGCAGGATTATATATTTCCATTACAGTTTCACTTTACAACGTGATTAAAGTCCTTTTCTTCTGTTCACGTCTTCTTCCATCCATCCATCCATTATCTAACCCACTATACCCTAACTACAGGGTCACGGGGGTCTGCTGGAGCCTGTTCAGTCTTTATTAACTTATATTTTGATGTAGTAGACCTGATGCCCTAATTAGCCTAAAAGTCACTTTATACATGCAAACATCTGATCAATACCTATTGGAGCATCCAAACATGCAGGTAGCATAAGTCATTAGAACAATTATATCTATACTTGTAAGTCATCCAAACTGGGAAAAAAGAAGCATCTGCAGTATATGTGTGAAAATATACTAACAAGAAAAGAAAATTCTTCATTTGTCAGTTATCAATTATCCAGGTTGGGTGAAACCTTGAATGTAGCCAGGACGCTATGAAGGGTATCCATAGTGTCTGGCAATGCTGACAAATGACATACCTGCCTGCAGCATCCCAATGACCCTCTCCTTTGCTTCTTGACACAACATTACAAAATGCACAGAAAGTTGACTAGGTGTGGCTTTGCACTTGCTGGGACTTTCAAATGAGATTTTAATGGTGATGTGATCCAGTATTTTACCTTTTGCATGAGCATGTAACAATTTTTCATGTGTTTGGCATGTTTTCCCATTGCATAAGCTGTATTTCTAGTCAACGAATTAAAACAAAATGAACATTTTCCTGTTAAAATAGACAAACGATAACTTTTGCTTTCTTATTGCAGAATGTGCTTTGTTTCAGTGTTCCATCAATATAGTAAAATAATATATTTAGATCACTTTCAAATAGTGTTGATTTATGTGACTGTTATGATTCAGGAATTCTTCTGAAGTGAAATCATCGAGGGCATCCACAATGGCTGGTGAACAGGCCAGTATCCTCACTGGAGCATCTAGCAGAGACACATTTAATATGGCCACGTCAACTAATTTCCTCTGTATGCTGACTTCAGGGAGAGCAGGCCATCAAAAAGGCAAACTGGCTACAGAAATATAAGTCCAGAAATACCTTACAAAGTGCTGTAAATAAAGTCCCAAAGTAGAGTCCAATAATCGTAGTCAAAAACAGAGCACAGGTCAGAAATCAAATAGACAATAAATCAACAAAGCAGTAGTACAAAACACAAGAGAACTCACCCGCACCAAGCATTTATGACAATAAGTAACATTAAACTGGTGTGTTGGTTCAAACATGGGTGGTCCACCTACAAAGCACAAGGAGCCTGAGAGAACATGTGACCACACGTACAAACATAAGTACATAATAATTACAAATTATACAATCACATAAATAAATATACAACCCTAATTCCAATGAAGTTGGGACGTTGTGTAAAACGTAAATAAAAACAGAATACAATGATTTGCAAATCCTTTTCAGCCTATATTCAATTGAATACACTACAAAGACGAGATATCAAATGTTCAAACTGATAAACTTTATTGTTGTTTTGCAAATCTTCACTCATTTTGAATTTGATGCCTGCAACACGTTCCAAAAAAGCTGGGACAGGGGCAGCAAAAGACTGGGAAAGTAGAGAAATGTTGAAAAAACACCTGTTTTGAACATTCCACAGGTGAACAGGTTAATTGGAAACAGGTGTTTGTCATGATTGGGTATAAAAGGAGCATCCCCAAAAGGCTCATTCATTCACAAGCAAGGATGGGATGAGGTTCACCACTTTGTGAATAACTGCGTGGGCTAATAGTACAGCAGTTTAAGAACAATGTTTCTCAACGTACAAGTGCAAAGAATCTCGGGATTTTATCATCTACTGTCCATAATATCATCAAAAGATTCAAAAAATCTGGAGAAATCTCTTCACGTAAGCGGCAAGGCCGAATACCAACACTGACTGCCCATGACCTACGATCCCTCAGGCGACACTGCATTAAAAACCGACATCATTCTGTAAAGGAATACTCAGGAATACTTCAGAAAACCATTGTCAGTTAACACAGTTCATCGCTACATCTACAAGTGCAAGTTAAAACTCTACCATGCAAAGCGAAAGCCATATATCAAAATTACCCAGAAACGCCACCGGCTTCTCTGGGCCTGAGCTCATCTGAGACGGACTGACGCAAAGTGGAAAAGTGTGCTGTGGTCTGACGGGTCCACATTTCAAATTGTTTTTGGAAATCATGGACGTCGTGTCCTCCAGGCCAAAGAGGAAAAGGACCATCTGGATTGTTATCAGCGCAAAGTTCAAAAGCCAGCATCTGTAACGGTATGGGGGTGTGTTAGTGCCCATGACATGGGTAACTTGCACATCTGTGAAGGCACAATTAATGCTGAAAGGTACATACAGGTTTTGGAGCAACATATGCTGCCATCCAAGCAACGTCTTTTTCATTCTGCGTGTGTTACAACAGCGTGGCTTCGTAGTAAAAGAGTGCAGGTACTAGACTGGCCTGCCTGCACTCCTGACCTGTCTCGCATTGAAAATGTGTAGCGCATTATGAAGCGCAAAATACGACAACGGAGACCCCGAACTGTTGAGCAACTGAAGTTGTACATCAAGCAAGAATGGGAAAGAATTCCACCTACACAGCTTCAACAATTAGTTGAAAAATTAGGTTGAAAAGGATATGCAAATCAATGTATTCTGTTTTTATTTACGTTTTAAACAATGTCCCAACTTCATTGGAATTGGGGTTGTAATAAATACATAGAAAATGGCTTGAAATTAAAAAAAAAGACATATTCAAAGAAACCTAAACAGAAAATACATACAAATAACACACATAACAACTCAGAAACAGCAAAACAAAATACATGACACCATAACAGCAAAATTTTGGGGTAAAGAAAACAAGTGGAACATGGATTATGATTTTTAACTGGTGTAATTTCTGATAATACAATAACAAAGCATTCAAAAATACAACATCATCTGAAAATTGGTTCCATTCTAGTTATTTAGTGTTATATACTTTGTACATGTCCACATTTAACTAAGGCCTGAAGTAGCATTTGTACTTTACCTTGGTTGTGAGCCCCAAAAAACTCAAGAAACTCATACTAGGCCTGGCCCTGAAACCTCAATGTAGGTCTGTGGCCTGCAGACCTCAAACAGGCAGAAACTCATCAGGCTCAAAATGGGTTAAAAGAACTGTAAAAACCACTAATGAAATAACCAGAATAGTCCATATAATCATAATAAAGCTTGTTTATGTCTTTCTTTTTTTTAATGTAAAAATATTCTAAAAGGAAGAAAATTAATTAAGGAAGAGAAAACAGACTTACTCAAAAAGGAAAAAAATCCATAGTCCAAGATCAAATACAATAAAAAAAAGAAGAAGAAGAAAGGTGAGCCTAAAACCACTGGCTGGTAATTGTGGAACCCCGTCCCTTTGGGCACAGTATACAACTGACTGTTATAGTTTAGCCAGGGTTTTATCCCTTGACCATGTAAATTGTTATTTTATGTGTTACTTTTATGTTTTGTTAAATGTTTTGTATATTATATCCATCTATTGCCCAACCTGCCATATCCTAACTAAGCGTCACGGGGGTCTGCTGGAGCCAATCCCAGCCAGCACAGGGAGCAAGGCAGGAAACAAACCCCGGGCAGGGCGCTAGCCCACCGCAGGGTGGGCGCGCACACACACACCAAGCACATACTAGGGGCAATTTAAGATCACCAATGCACCTATCCTGCATTTCTTTGGACTTTGGGAGGAAACCGGAACACCCGGAGGAAACCCACGCAGACACGAGGAGAACATCCACACAGGGAGGACCCGGGAAGCAAACCTGGGTCTCCTAACTGTGAGGCAGCAGTGCTACCCACTGTGCCACCGTGCCACCCTGTATATTATGTTAAATATTATTTTGTTTATTTGTTGTGACTTTGTATTTTGTTGTGTTTACTGCCCCCTTAAAATTATATTTCGGGGTGGGCCACCATAGTGCATAGCTGCTCTGCATATAAAAGCCCAGACAAGTCAAGTCCTCCAGATCAGCAGTATGTTTTTAGAGAGTTATTGTGAGTACTTGTTTTGTGAATTTTTGTTTTGTTTGTTTGTTTTGACTTGTGACATTTCGTTCCTGTTTTTTTTTTCATTACTAACTTCTGATTTGTGGATTGGGTTTTGTTTGCTTCGGGTTGCTTTTTTAGGCATACTTTTATTTTCTATTTTTTATATTTTGTATTTATTGTTTATTGTCAATAATTATTGTTTGCAAACAGACAGAGTTTGTATATGGTCTCTCTCTTCCTCTTAATTAATCCTTGGATTTTCTAAAGTCAAAGGAGTGTTTTGTTTCTAGGCTCGGCAGCAGTGAAATCAAGGTGGCCCTGCCTCCTGGGGCTTCAACCACAAAGCACAGAACATGGCAGCACATTTAAAGTCATAGAGCATAATTAAAAATACATGCATAACATAAAAAGGAAAATGATAAAAACTAACAAATCAAAACAGAGACCAAGGGTGTTGTCCTAATAAAATCTAAACAGCCATGTGTAGAATACCAATGTTAAGGATTCTGGTAAAAGCATTTTCACATGTTGGCCTTTTATGCTAGATATAAAAGGTATACAATAAATTGAGTATCACTGCTTTTAGTTGTTGGATGATGTAATCATCTTGAGAACCCAGATGCACTTGTAGATAAAGCTAAAGTCTATAAAGCTTGAAGAATTACTTTCAATGCCTACCATCATTTAGACTAACAGATCAGAAATAACAGGTCATGTAGTTAATGTGTGATTAACATTAATTTAATTTGGGACCACCCACTACTGATTCATTTACAACATATTCTATTTTTACTTAATTCTGCAGCTGTTGTCACTAATCATTAAATTATACAGTGATCTGTTTCTCCACAGTGACCTCTCCTTTATTTCAACACAATTTTTTGAGACCCAAAAAGAGAATTCAATTAATTACAAGGCAACCCCAAAGACATTCTACAAATGCTACTTTCTTAGGTGACAATTATGCTGTTTTAAGATTGTTCACGTGCAAAGATAAGCATTTTATTGTACATCTGACCATCCCATAAGCCTTTTATTACAGAAATAAATTATCTCAGTGAAAGTGACACAAAGGAATCAATATAAGCACATTTTGTAAACACTAAAACACCTATTAGTCTTGTGTGGACTTGCCTTACACTTATTCCAGATAGCCTATCTGACTGAGGAGGTAGCTGATGTACTTTCTCCCATTTTCTCACTTCCACTACTTCCCAAAAGCTTTCTCTCTGTCTCTATATACAGTATCTATTTATATATATTATAGTCATGTGCCGATTTACAACTGACAGAATTGAGGTCATTCAAAATTACAGGCAGTGTTTCCTTTAATGTTTTTTTTTACTGATGAGCGGGAGTGAAAAATAGATGAGTTGATACTTCCCTTGTTATGACCAATTTTTTTCAGTCTCACTACACAATCTCACTACATGACTTTTCGCTCATGAAGTTTCAATTGATTGCACTGAATACTGAACAACTAGAACCTTCCCCTGTAGAGCTCCATCCATCCATCCATCCTTTTCCGCTTATCCGAGGTCGGGTCGCGGGGGTAGCAGCTTAAGCAGAGAAGCCCAGACTTCCCTCTCCCCGGCCATTTCTTCCAGCTCTTCCGGGAGAATCCTAAGGCGTTCCCAGGCCAGCCGGGAGACATAGTCCCTCCAGCGTGTCCTGGGTCTTCCCCGGGGCCTCCTCCCGGTTGGACGTGCCCGGAACACCTCACCAGGGAGGCGTCCAGGAGGCATCCTGATCAGATGCCCGAGCCACCTCATCTGACTCCTCTCGATGCGGAAGAGCAGCGACTCTACTCTGAGCCCCTCCCGTATGACTGAGCTCCTCACCCTATCCTTAAGGGAAAGCCCAGACACCCTGCGAAGGAAACTCATTTCAGCCGCTTGTATTCGCGATCTCGTTCTTTCGGTCACTACCCATAGCTCATGACCATAGGTGAGGGTAGGAACGTAGATCGACTGGTAAATTGAGAGCTTTGCCTTACGGCTCAGCTCTTTTTTCACCACGACAGACCGATGCACAGCCCGCATCACTGCGGATGCCGCACCGATCCGCCTGTCAATCTCATGATCCATTCTTCCCTCACTCGTGAACAAGACCCCGAGATACTTAAACTCCTCCACTTAGGGCAGGATCACCCCCCCAACCCTGAGAGGGCACTCCACCCTTTTCCGGCTGAGGACCATGGTCTTGGATTTGGAGGTGCTGATTCTCATCCCAGCCGCTTCACACTCAGCTGCGAACCGCTCCAGAGAGAGCTGAAGATCACGGCCTGATGAAGCAAACAGGACAACATCATCTGCAAAAAGCAGTGACCCAATCCTGAGTCCACCAAACCGACCCCTTCAACACCCTGGCTGCGCCTAGAAATTCTGTCCATAAAAGTTATGAACAGAATCGGTGACAAAGGGCAGCCTTGGCGGAGTCCAACTCTCACTGGAAACGGGCTCGACTTACTGCCGGCAATGCGAACCAAGCTCTGACACCGGTTGTACAGGGACCGCACAGCTCTTATCAGGGGTCCGGTACCCCATACTCCCGAGCACCCCCACAGGATTCCCCGAGGGACACGGTCGAACGCCTTTTCCAAGTCCACAAAGCACATGTAGACTGGTCCACTGTTCCGCGACCCGGACAAAAACCACACTGTTCCTCCTGAATCCGAGGTTCGACTATCCGACGGACCCTCCTCTCCAGAACCCCAAATAGACTTTGCCAGGGAGGCTGAGGAGTGTGATCCCTCTATAGTTGGAAAACACCCTCCGGTCCCCTTTTTAAAGAGGGGACCACCACCCGGTCTGCCAATCCAGAGGCACTGTCCCGATGCCCATGCGATGTTGCAGAGACGTGTCAACCAAGACAGTCCTACAACATCCAGAGCCTTAAGGAACTCCGGTATCTCATCCACCCCGGGCCCTGCCACCAAGGAGTTTTTTGACCACCTCGGTGACTTCAGTCCCAGAGATGGGAGAGCCCACCTCAGAGTCCCCAGGCTCTGCTTCCTCATTGGAAGGCATGTTAGTGGGATTGAGGAGGTCTTCAAGTACTCCCCCACCGACCCACAACGCCCCGAAGTCAGGTCAGCAGCGCACCATCCCCACCATATACAGTGTTGACACTGCACTGCTTCTCCTCCTGAGACGCCGGACGGTGGACCAGAATCTCCTCGAAGCCGTCCAAAAGTCGCTCTCCATGGCCTCTCCAAACTCCTCCCATGCCCGAGTTTTGCCTCAGCAACAACGAAGCCCGCATTCAGCTTGGCCTGCAGGTACCTATCAGCTGCCTCCAGAGACCCACAGGACAAAAAGGTCCTATAGGACTCCTTCTTCAGCTTGACGGCAACGGGTTTGGGGATTGCTGCCGCGACAGGCACCGACCACCTTACGGCCACAGCTCCGGTCAGCCGCCTCAACAATAGAGGCACGGAACATGGCCCATTCGACTCAATGTCCCCACCTCCCTGGGACGTGGTTGAAGTTCTGCCGAGGTGGGAGTTGAAGCTACTTCTGACAGGGGACTCTGCCAGCCGCTCCCAGCAGACCCTCACAACACGTTTGGGCCTACCAGGTCTGACCGCATCTTCCCCACCATCGAAGCCAACTCACCACCAGGTGGTGATCAGTTGACAGCTCCGCCCCTCTCTTCACCCGAGTGTCCAAGACATATGGCCGCAAGTCCGGCGACACAACCACAAAGTCATCATCGAACTGAGGCCTAGGGTGTCCTGGTACCAAGTGCACATATGAACACCCTTATGCTTGAACATGGTGTTCTTTATGGACAATCCGTGATGAGCACAGAAGTCCAATAACAAAACACCGCTGGGTTCAGATCGGGGCCATTCCTCCCAATCACGCCTTCCAGGTCTCACTGTCATTGCCCACGTGAGCATTGAAGTCTCCCAGCAAAACGAGGGAATCCCCAGAAGGTATGCCCTCTAGCACCCTCCAGAGACTCCAAAAGGGTGGATACTCCAAACTGCTGTTGCGATACGCACAAACAACAGTCAGGACCCTTCCCCCCACCCGAAGGCAGAGGGAGGCCACCCTCTCGTCCACCGGGGTAAACCCCAATGCACAGGCTCCAAGTTGGGGGGCAATAAGTATGCCCACACCTGCTCGGCGCCTCTCACCGGGGGCAACTCCAGAGTGGTAGAGAGTCCAGCCCCTCTCAAGGAGATTGGTTCCAGAGTCCAAGCTGTGCGTCGAGGTGAGTCCGACTATATCTAGCCGGAACCTCTAACCTCGCGCACTAGCTCAGGCTCCTTCCCCTTCAGAGAGGTGACATTCCACATCCCAAGAGCCAGTTTCTGTAGCCGAGGATCAGACCGCCAAGGTCCCGCCTCCGGCCACCACCCAACTCACACTGCACCCAACCTCCTTGGCCCCTCCCATAGGTGGTGAGCCCATGGGAGGAGGACCCACGTTACCTCTTCGGCTGTGCCCGCCGAGCCCCATGGCTGCAGGCCCGGCCACCAGGCGCGCCATCGAGCCCCACCCCCAGGCCTCGCTCCAGAGGGGGGCCCTGGTGACCCGCGTCCGGGCAAGGGAAAACGTTGTCCACACAGTTTTTATTCTTCATTGGAGGTGTTGAACCATTCTTTGTCTCATCCCTCACCTAGGACCAGTTTGCCTTGGGTGGCCCTACCAGGGGCATAAAGCCCCGGACAACATAGCTCCTTGGATCATTGGGACACGCAAACCCCTCCACCACGATAAGGTGACGGCTCAAGGAGGGACCCTGTAGAGCTGCATTTCTAAAATGCTGTACGGGAGTGGGAGTGAGCTGCATGATAACAGCTGGGTGGCAGTTCAAAAGTGCTGTGCGGCACCCTGAAAATGTGAGCCAGCACTCAAATATGTGTTTGTACTACTCCATACCAGCACTTAAAGTATGCATACTGGTGACACCACACCAGACCATCAGAGCTTCATTTGCAGTAGCCTGTACAATTTGCGACTGGTATACAATCATTTTAACATATGGCTGTTCCCAAAATGGAGTTGTAAGTTTGTACATGACTGTATATAAATACTATATATATATATTAGATTAGATATACATACATATTGCTACACATACTCAAAGGGTCTATCCACTTTTCCATCTTATAAGAGAGCTATTCACCTCTAACTCCAAACTCTAAGCCTTACAATGTGAATAAAAAAAAGAAAAAAAATTTACATTACTCTTGTTGCATAATCCACATGTCCTTTATCCAGTCATATGCTCAAAATGTACAAAACATGTGCATTTTTTGCAACATAGACTATATTGTTAAATAGTTACTTCCTGAGAAATCAGTGCAAATAATAAATGTATTCCTATAATACTCTTTTTTTAGAAACATTTTTCAGATCGTTTGTTGTTGCTCGTCGTTGATCACCATTACGTTCTATTTTATTAAAAACTTTTTTCTCTCCTTTATGCTTATAAACATGGGATCAAACAATTGTCCTGGACATCACTACAAACTAAATGTAACATTAAAAAAATAACATTCTTTGGTAGAATATTCCTTTAAGAGAGTTTGAAATGTATGTATATTTAAAGTTTAAAGTCAGTGGTTTGAAACAGGGAGAGAGGACAACGAAAAGCCGTGTCTTGTCTGGTGTTTGCCTGGCAGTGACATGAGTAAAAAAGAAACAAGCTATGCTTTCTCCAGTTCAAGCCAAAGAGGCAGAAACCTGCTATGAAATCCTTTTGAGTAGTACAGTATTAACGTGTGTTTCAACAGATAATAGATGTGCCTGTGTGCTCAATTAATTGTAAATTAATTTATTTGTTCAAAAAGTATATAGGAATGCATTATACCAGTTTCTACTGAAACCATCAGAATTTCCTACTATACTGTGATATGGATTTTTGGGTTTATCACCCACTTCTAATTAGAACATTGAGCTTCAATTATGAAAATGTCAATTTCTAATCTTCTAAATCTTTATGGACAAAATATTCTGGAAATACATAAGAGATACAATCATTGAGTGTGGCAGTGTGGGGTAAGTGTACAAGTCCATCTTCATAATATGCTGTCCAGTAGCATTTTTAGATTACTGTCAAAGTACACAAATAAAAATGTCAGTGCATGGTATTTTTGATATTAAAATTGTGGTGGGGCTGCAAAGACCTGGTAAAGAGATGCTGTCAGAAGCCATCCTTAGAAGCTATGAAAAAATGTGTGTGAGTGACAGAAAGAGAAAGAGTCAATGAAGTGCTTAAAGAGCAGAACTTGTGAAAACCGTTCCACTGCTTAAATCCACTGGCTTTGGTACATGGCCACTGGCGATCTTAGGAATGATCCTGGCTTGGATCATCTCTGGTCACAGAGTTGGTGATAATGAGTGCAGATGGTGCTGACTCTGATTTTAAATGCTTGTTATGAAGGGGAGCCAGTGGGATAAATATGTAGGCAGTGGATGTGGCAGAAAAGGGCCAATGGTGATGCTTAAAGAGCTTTGGATGATCACATGCTGACCAAATGTCAGTTTTAAAGGATATCTCAACATTTCCTTTAAATGCTCAATACAAAACAAAAATACAAAATAATATTCACAAATTTCCAATATTTGCAAAAAGGGCAAAGTACTAATATTGTACATTAGAAATCAACATAGTAATGATTACAGCTACTTTAAGTTAGTAAGATGTACAAGTTTATGTATTTTTTAAATTGTGTCACAAACAATTAACCCATGGGTCTTTAAAAGGACTCAGTCTTTCAAGCCCAAGACATAAATGAAAAACTCAGGCTGCACATGCACACACATGAGCAACATTCTGCCTATAACACTGCATGGAAGGGTCTTGCCCAAGCAATATGGAAACAGGCTAACTATGCCAGGTACTAAGAAAATTTGACAAACTACAAAAACAAATATTTTTCTAGACAAGAAATTGCTTTGAAAACATCGTGACAAATCTGTAAACATATTCTGACGACTAAGTTAAGTTTGCAATAAAAATTTTAAAAATATGTTAAATTATTGGGGTGCATTTACTACCTATTTAGTTTTTCCTACAACACTGCCACCTGCTGGTCAATGGGGGATAATGCATCATTTGCTATACATACAGAGATGCCATTGTATCAGTGTGATTCTGATTAAGAGAGATAATTAAAACACAAGACCTGAAACGGCACGTGATTCCAAATTCCATGACAAGTTCTCTGAACACCAATCTGCCCAGTTCACAGCTCATTACAAAGCACATGCCATATTAATACAAGGCAGCGCTCTCTTTTTTAAGTACCACTCATAACCATCAGTAGGCACTGAGACATAAACAATCTATCTTTAGCTCACCCAGGGTAGATTGTATTTTTGTGTCCTCACCTTTACTGACAGTACTTCTTGAATTAATTGTTGTCAGTACAGAATGTGGTAGTCAAATACTGATAGCTGACATTAGAGTACAGCATCATGGTGGAGCAATGGTGTGTCCAGCAGGGAGAGTTAGCTCCACAAATGGACCCCTTTTAATATTAGGAATTACATTGACAAAAGGTCATTCTGTTGATGGTGCCATCTCAAAGCCACAGCAGCGACATAATACTCACAATAAAAATACAAGTCAATTATGATACAAGTATTAAGTAAATAAATGATCTTTAATTAAATAATTTTTCAATGTGTAAGTCTACTGACAGGCTCTGTTGGGAGTCCCGAGACAATTGTTGACAAAGAAGAACTTAACAGTTAGCTGAGATGCTCACAATGCTCAAGTTGTTGTCTTCTCTAAATGCTGTAGGGGTGTGCACAATTGTGGAGTGTAGGTTTATAGAGAGCAGTAATTGAAACATTTCCAAGGGTTGTGCAGATCAACGACATTGGTGCTACAGCACATCTGGGGTCCAACAGTTGTAGGGCTTTAAATACTAGAGGGAGATAACACTATTTTGTAACATTATAATAATATTGTTTTAGTGTAATAAACCAATCAGTGTCTAACTTTTGCTGCATCCTCTCAAGAAACATCTGCAAAATAAATAACTTTCTATGTATTTTTACTGACATTGCCCAGGGAATACTTTCTGATATATTTACAGTAAATAGCATAATAATGAAAACAAAGGCAAACAATTCATAATAAAAAGGAAAGGCAAACACTAAGGAAGTGATTATAATAAGACTGTATATAAATATATATATAGTACTAGCTGTGTAAGCCTGTGCTGTAAAAAGCCTATTGAAATCGTTAGAAAAAAAAATTGAAATGTAGAGATGTCAGGTAATTGAAAGGAACTACTCTGGGCATCTCTCTCCTAGGAGGATTCATTTTTCCGACGTGCTCGCATCGCTTTTGTATTAGCAGTGAGAGGAAAAGTAAAACGAATACCGTTTTGCCAATGTAAGCGACTTTGTCTGTCTTCTGAGGTTTCATTTTGCTGATGTGCTGGCCTCGCTTGTGTTATTAGCAGCTAAGTGAGTTTTTTGTTTCCTCTGAGGTGGATCCCTTACCCCGACACCAATTCTCACTTCTGGGCTGGACAGACACACACACACTTCCACGTGTACATGTTTATATATAAGATATGAAAGACTAATATTTCATGAGCTTCTGTATGACTGCAAAGCTTATCACATACGCACACCACAGTGGTGCACTGAATATCATGCTCCTTCAATGCAGCCTACAAATGGTGAGTGTTGCTATCTCACAGTTTTAAAGGTCAAAGTTTGATTCTTAGTTACAGCTATGTTCTTAAAGCATCCACAGGCGTTTTCTCCAAATATTTAAAATTATGCCCACACTCCAAAACCGCTTAAAATGTTATTTTGGCAGTACTAAATTAACTGAATGTAGGTGTGGGCACAAGTGTGCCCTGCAATGAACTGTCAGGTTTGTTGTCCCAAAATGGTGGAAAAGGCAAATATAAAAATAATTGGAGGCCTATTTAACTTATTTGGATATTACAGACAACTTCATCCAAATGTATTAATTCTAATTAAATTGTAACAACACTGCAGACAACACACTTTTATTTATATATTTATTTATTTGACATTCTTCTTGATTTTAAAAGTAAAAGTATATTTGTAAGGATTACTAACCAGGTGTGAAGAGGTATTCATATTTAAAGCAGGAAACTGCAATATTATAGATGCTGTATTATATAAAAAGAGTAAAATCATGCAGCACAAAGGCCTTCACAGAGCCTGAGGCATTAATAAGGATTAGCTTTGTAATAACTTAGCATGTTTGAAAGACAGAAGGCTTCATTGCTTTGGAAGAAAGTCACCTGGCATTGCATGAAGAAAAGGTTAAATAAATACTCTTGCTACTGTATATTTAATGAGCTGCCATCTTACACCTTCACAGAAAAACAGTTGCACCAAATGAATACACAACCTTGTAAGAAATAAAAATAAAATATACAAAAGACTAATAAAATAACTAAGAAAGGATATGGTTGCATTTTAGGAGAATTGGTATTTTCTTTTTTAGTAATACAAAACTTGAGCCTAGAGTGCCAGAAATGTTTGATTTATAACTCTTTGTCTTTCCAGTAGAGTTTACATCTGGAACATTCTAAGGTCAGCCAGCTCCATTTAAGTGATTATAAATTCAATCAAATAATGCACTTACCTGTTTACCAATCTTTCTTTCTGCTTTGTTCTTTTTTTGCTTCACAATGGCATCAGGCACACTCAAGCACACAAAACAGGCTACTTTAGGGTTATGTGCACATGGAAGCAAACTGGAATTCTGGAGAAAACAGTCATAGATCCATAGAGAACAAGTTAAAATCATACCAACAGTGGCTTAAAGAATAAGTATGGAATTTTTCAAGTCAGAGTTATTTCTCCACAAACATGCTATATGTGAATTTACCACATGAAATTGTGTTCTAAAGATAACTACTTTCTATAAATTCAAAAAAATAGGTCTGACATTTTACATTGCAGTCTATGGGGCATGGAGGATAAGCTTAAAAACTAACCAAATAAATCCATTCTTCAAGCAAGACAGTTGTCGAGTACATTATTGACCCACATCTTGTGATTGCACACACATTGCAGCATAGTTTATACTACCAATATTATGAGATTCAACCATTTTAAAAGAAGATCTCCCCTGGGATGTGCTTTGCTTTTGACAGGTCAAATCACAATAAACTTTTAGAGCGACATGGTTGGTTTTGGTTTGATTTACCTCCGTTATTACGTGAGAATTTGCACAAGTAAATAGAAAACGTATCTACCACAAGAAAAACACTACCAGGAATATGAAATAAAATGAGCATTTCCAAATTCCTTTTCTTGTCACAAGCATGCGTCAGGCTGGAAAAGTGGATATTTTTGGGAAGTTTTTAAGCTTATCCTTTGTGCTCCATACCCTTCTTTGTAAAGAGCCATGGCAGGTAAGATGTTTTTAAACATTTTGACAGATAGACAGAACTTTATTTGTCCCCAGTGAGGAAATGTGTCTTTTTATAGCTCTTTAAATAAATAAATAAATACTTAAATAGGTAGATAAATGAAAATAATATACACACACACTTTGGTCTGAACACACACCAGACTGACTATAAAGCAACAAAATTAAAAAGAGAGAAAAGTTCTGACTTGGCTGTCACAGTCACAGCGAGCCATTAAGCAGACATATTGCTGTTGGTATAAAGGAGCCCAAATAACATTTCTGGACACAATACACATTGTGTACATTATTTATGTGTTAGATAGAGAATGTGCAGCATTGTTTATAATGGCACTCAGTTTTGTGTTAATTCTCTCCTTTGCTGCTATCTCCAGGTGGTCCAAAGTACATGCCATAACTGAGCCTAAACTTTTAATTAGCTTGTTGAGTAGGTGGGCCTCTCTTGAAGGAGTGTTGCCAACCCAGCACACCACAGTGTAGAAAATTGCACCTTCCATCACAGAGTGGTAGAACATGTGAAGGAAGTCACTACCCACACTAAAGGAATGCAGTCTCATAAGGAAAAAGAGCCTACTCTGCCCTTTCTTACATAGTTCCTCTGTATTCTGAGACCAGTCCAACCTGTCATAATATGGACCTGCAAATACTTGTAGGAGTAGACCACCTCTACATCTACTTCTTGAATAGTGACTGGACATAGATGCCTTTTGGTTTTGCTTGGTTAAGATGCAGACTATTCTATTTGCACCAAGAAACACATTTCTCCACCTGATTTCCATACTCTGTCTAATCCCCTTTATCAGTACACTACATAAATGCAGAGTAATCTGAAAATTTTTGCAAGTGATATGACTGCTCTGGTGTTATATTTATACTCTGAGGTCTACAGAGTGAAGAGGAGAGGAGACAGGACTGTTTCTTGTGGTGCTCCAGTGTTGCTCACATCCATATTACAGGTAGATGGATGGACAGTCCTTGAGTCTCACAAACTGTGGTCTGCCTGACAGATAGTCCATTATTCAGGACAATATAGGCTCATCTACTTGCATATCTCTGAATTTACCTCTTAAAGGGAATGGCTGGATGTTACTAATGATGCTGGAGAAATCAAAAGACATGACCCTCACAGTGTTGTCAGCTTTGTTCAGGTGGAAATAAGCATTGTGGAGTAATTGGATAATTGATCCTCCTCACCTTTCTTTGTCCAATAGGCAAACTGCAGTGGGTCCAGGTGGTCAACCACAAGAGGACTCATGTAGTCCAGGACCAGTCTCAAAGCTCTTAAGTGCCACTGGTGTTTAGTCACTAAGTGAAGAGACACCTGCCTTCCCTGGAACAGGAATAATGCAAGGTGCCTTCCACAGCATTGGAAGCCTTAGGGACATACTGGACAGGTGACAGAAGACGCCACAATGTTGGTCAGCACAGGCCTTAAGAACTTGAGGACTGATTCCATCTGGTCCCGCAGATTTTCCTGAGTGCAGCTTCCTCAGATGTCTCAATACTTGGTCTTTAGTTATGGACAGTCCACATTGATGGTCAGAGGTGGAACCGTCATTGACTATTCCAATTAATGAGGTAAGAATTGTTAATGTAGTAGGAATGGTGTGGGGAGACAGGCCATTGGAAGACAGTAGCAGTAGGAGGGAAAAATCTATTAATAAATTGGTTCAGGTTGTTAGCTTTGTCCATATTCCCTTCTAGCACCTGAGCCCTGGACTACTTGAATCCAATAATTATACCCTGTCCAACCTTTATATTATTCTGAGTGAGTATGTTTTCTATTTTAGTTCTGTAAACATCCTTTCCTTCACTCAGTTTTTTCTTTAGCACCCACTGTACATTCTTCAGAGCCTCTTTGTCACTGGATTTGAATGGTCTCTTTTTCTCATTCAGGAAAATTGTTTTGCTCCTTAGCTTGCTGTTTGGAAAGCAGTCTTTGTGGGCACCACTATGTCAATACAGAAGTTAATATAGTCTGTGATGCAGTGACAGAGTCCCTTAAAATTGTCCTTATCATTTCCCAGTCTGTCATTTGGAAGCAGGCACTCAGAGTCATTTCAGTCTCTAGACTCCACATCCTTACTATTCTGGTGGTAACAGGTTGCCAACTAACAACAGGCTTGTAGCTAGGAATAAGATTGATCAGGTTGTGGTCAGATTTGCCTAAAGGAGCCAGTAGATTACACTTGACGTCATCTTTAACACTTGAGTACAGCAGGTCCACCTTGTTATTTTTTCAAGTGCAACAAGCCACAAACTGATAGAAATTTGTCATTGTTTGTTCAAAAGCCACATAGTTAAAGTTACCACATACTATAACTGCTGTGTTGGAGTAAGTCATCATTTAAGTGTTGATGACAGAATGAATAATTTCTGTTGCTATGTTTGAATTTGTGGAGGGAGGAATATAAACATTAATAAGGGTGGTGTAATGTATCCCCTCAGCAAATAACATGGACACATTCTAAAGTCAGAATTTCAATGTCTGAATTACAAACTGTAGATTTAACCGCAATATGCCCCCTTTTATACCAATCCTCATTCATATAGATTACCATTCTCCTCCTGTCTTTTTTCCACACAACACTGGGTCTCTCTCTGCTTGAATAAGATGAAGTCTGTCCAGCATTAAAACAGTGTCAGGTACAGTATATTAGGTTATATTTGTAGAAAGCTTTTAACTTTACAACACAATTTTATGTTGCAAATGTATATATACTATGTTTATGAAGAAATAACTGTGATTTGAAAAATACTGAACTTATCTTAAATGGGAAACAAACCTATGTTCTTGTAACTTTTAGATGGCAATGCTAACTACCATGCACCTTACTTACTGTGTACTGTCTATTCATTGTTGAAATGGATGCTCGGCAGTCTCTTTGTTGAATGATGTATAAAATAACCCATGTTCTTCACATTGTGCAGCAGCAGTGCTAATTAATGCCTAATGTATCCATCCATACATACATCCATCCATTATCAAACATATTTTATTGAGTATAGGGTCATGAAAGACCAGTGGTTATCCTGATAGTGTGGTTTGCAAAATAGAATTGCATCAAGGATGGGATGCCAGAACATCACTGTGTCACACATGTGTGAATAGGAGGCAGCTGAAGGGCTTAACGACTGGTAGTAAAATATCTGCCCGGGGGGTGGCGGGGTGCTCTAAGTCTTTTTCTAAATCTCCTGCAGACCTTTCCCGGGAAATCCCACCAGGAGCCACTACCTCAGCAGGGGACACATCACTTCCGGCCCCGCCCCACGAGGACGGCATAATTTCTGGTCCCGGCCCCAGGGACGACATCATTTCCGGTCCCGAGGATGACATCACTTCCCCCAGACTCCCTACAAAACCTCACTCCCTTCCTCTGGGTTTTAGTTCTGTTTTGGACTCTGTCTTGTAAACACTACTTGCTCTAAAACCTTTTTGCTTTTGCAGCCAGGAACACACTATACGGGTGTTGCCCCAAACAATTGCAATGTCTGGTGTCCTTCCTTGTTACAACTACTACATCTGTAATTTACACACATATATTCACTCACACTGGACAAATTTAGAATGTGCAGTTAACTTTACATTCACATTTTTCAAATGAGGCAAGAAAACAGAAATATTTAGAAAAAAACCTTACTCAGAAATGGAAAATTGCAAAATCCATGGTTTTAATAGTTGAATATACTACCACCAAAAACTGGTATAATTTTAAAGCTGTGTCTGAGCACCACATCACGCCTGACCTGCTGCAGTTTATAATTTCTTCAATCAAGTAACAATTCTGCAATATCATGGTGAACTGCTACACAGATTGTTTTTTCGGGGTGGTCGGTAAATATTCAACTTGTTTCTAAAATACAAAAGGTTGTCAAACTTTGAAATTGGATCTGGAATTGCTTGCAATGTGTGACTGCACATGTAGATATTCCAAAATGTAAAAACTGTAAACAAAAATGTTACTCTACTTCAGTGAAAGGCAACCTTTTTCGAGTTGCGGCGCACTAAGTCCAAATATTTTCTTTTGCGGCGCACCTGAGGGACTGCCCATTAATAAAGTCGTGACAACACAATCTATGGACAATTGCCAATAAAAACAGTTAATTTTACAAGTTTGAAAAACATTTTATTAATAAAGGAATCTAAGGATAAATCTTAAATTTAATTAATGTGAACGTTGAGATTGTTTTTCAGCACATATGAGATTGATGCGAGGATCAATTTTCGAAAGGCAGACTCGCATTTCCTTGTCGATCATTTGAAGCCTCTCGCGTTTCTTAGACTTCATTTCCGTAAGTGTTCCGTTATCTGTTTTTCCAACATAAAATATTTTTTTTAAACATTATGTTTTTAATCAACCAAAAGTTCTAAAACACTAGCAATTTTAAATTTTTTACAAAAGTTTTCGAGGCACCCCTAGAAAATTCCACAGCGCACCGGTTCGCCTTGTGCCAGATTCTGTTTGTTCCAGCGCATTCAATATTCGCCTAAACACGGTGTTTCATTAGGAAGTACCTGCAGAGACTTCTCTTCTAGAGCATCCCTCATAATTGGGGCTACCACAGCTCCTGCCTTATGACGCTGGCATACAAAACAGCCTCTCCAGTAGGGTTTTTGCAGTAAAAATACTGGTGGGGACACACTGACCTGGGAGAGACACACTGTCTGAAGGGGTAGAGCCATTCTGAGAAGTCATACAGAAGGTGTTTGTCAGTGAAACAGAGGTGATCAAACACTTAAAAAGCAGCACTTTTAAGACCCATAACTATCCTTAAATTAATCATCCTGGGCATGTGGCTGGTGGTGATATTCAGTAAGGATGCTGACTTGGATCAACTTATAGAGTTGGGGAAGATGGTATTGCTTCTGACAACAAGCGGCAGCATTAAAGTAAAAGGTGTCAATGACAAAATATGACAATGACAAAACAAAATAAAAAAACTGGGGGCTCCTGGGGGTGTGGGATTATGTTAGCCCCCGTTACTGGAGAATTTAGCTCTTTCAAATGAAATCTTTATGTTTTCCTTTTTTCTGATTACTGGGTATATCCTGTAGAATTCATTTTTACAAGAATACATACAGGATATATAGAATTTTGTTTTTACAGGAAACTGAATTTCAAAGCACTTTAAATTCTACTGTCTTACATAAGAAGAACATCACTGACAGATGCCTTAGAACCTAAACCAATGTAACCATGCAGCTATGAACAGTAAAGTGAAAATCAAGAACTCGTTTTGGTAGCAAGTACATGACCAGTAGAGCATAAACTTAAGACAAGGACTCTTAATAACCAGATTTCATGGGGAAAAGCTTTGCTTCATTTGAATTTCTAGAAGTCTTGTGAAAAGTTGACCAGATTTTGTTTTTTCATTTGACCCTTCAGAAGTTTATTTGCTTGAGGATTGCTGCTAACTGGAGTTCATCTTTTTTCTATTGGCAATTGGTCATATTTATCTTTCCTTGGCATGCTTTTCATTACATTTTAGTAGATTTTATTTTACTCCTGTTGTTGAATTCTTTCTTTAAAAACAGCATTGCCAAAGTTTATGTGCCCATTACTTTTAAATTTAAACTGGTGTGTATTTTCATGTATGTAAATTTTGCATGGTTATGTACTAAATATGTGGAAGCTTTCTAAGACTAGCTTCAGTGAAGACGGCTATTCAAGGATGAATTACATTGAAAACTAGGGCCTTAACTTGACACTAACAAAACAAATAAAAAATAAAAGTTATTATAATATTGTATATAAATCACATTGACAAGTGCCACATTAAAAATGTGTTTTTGATCATTGTGCTGTTTTTAATGACATAAATGACAGCACTTAAAACCATACATGCCACACTTACTATGACCATATGCAGCAGCTACTGTTACATTACTTAGAGTACACAAAACTAAATTATTAGTAAAGATGGTGGTGAATTTCACCAACTGTCATACATCACTAACTGAAGCCTGGGCTGAAGTCCCGTTGTGTCAAAATGATATTCAGAATGCAAACAAAGGGAAAATGTTTTCTTCCTTGATAAAGCCAGGGTTTGTAATTTATATAGTTTTGACATTTAGCAAATGGATTTGTAAAAATGTTAATATTGACAACACTACAGAGTTCATGATCAAACACTATGCGTAGCTATAGAAACTTATTGTGTTTTTTTTCTTTTGGTATCATTGATTAGAATATTTTGGATTATATTATTAAACAGAGATATTTCAAAATGTGAAGCATATTAGTCTTTTAACATTAGGAATTCTAGTCATCGGACATTTCTTTGTATTGTATATAAAATACAAAATTCAATTTAGCAGCAATGAAATTTAGAAGTTAGTAGTCACTTAAAAAAAGAAACTAAACTAAAATAAAAAAAACCTAACATAAGTATTTAGTATATTTTTATTGTGAAATAAAATTGCTCATATAATAAATAACCCCACCATAAATTGCTAATATAGTTCATATTTTAAGATTAAATATTATCTGAATAACTCGTGTCAATTTTCTAAATACTCAAAGGTCAATCAATCAATCAGTAAATAAATAAAAAAGTGAGCATCACTCTAAAGCACAATAAATATATTTTACCTCATGATGAAAACTGGACTTTTGTATAGTGAATATCATACCAAAGCAGTTCTTTTAAAAATTTTTAAAACTGGACAACTGCTGACTTAAGTCACAAACTTAGCAACTAGTGGACACCCTGATGTTAGTGAAGCTCACATTGGGTCAAGTTATATTCCATTCCCATTTAACCATTTCTGAAGATATTAGTTGTTGTACAGTTTTAAATAAGGTATTAAGCTTACGCTTAACCTTATTGATTTGCTTGTGATTAATGAAAGATCAAAACTGAAAATGGACTGGGAGCCCATGTAATCAGGTGAGCTGTAATACATGGTCTTCATGTGTATTATTTTTCAATAACTTTAGCACTGTCTTGAATAAATTTAGATCTATTATTAATTTGTTTTCTGCTTCTGATTCTTCTCTTATACAGTTGTGAGCTCATTCCAGCATCATCAAATCTGAGGCTAAAGTTAGTCTTGGACAGGATGCCTGTCCACTGCAGGTCATATTCACACACATACACATTTAGGGTGGAGTGGTGGCTCTGAGGCTAAGGATCTGTGCTGGTATCCCAAAGGTTGCCGGTTTGAATCCCTGTCACTGCCAAAAGAGATCCTACTCTGCTGGGCCCTTGAGCAAGACCCTTAACCTGTAATTGCTCCAGGGGCACTCTACAATGATTGAACCCAAGGGGTATGTGAAAACTAACAAATTCCTAATACAAGAAATTGTGTAAGGTGAAATAAAGAACAAAAAAAAAATACACAAGAGCTCTATATTATGCACCAAACAAATAATGATACCTTATAATGAAAAATGATAGTTGTTTAACTCAACTGTATTAAACAGGAAGAATTTGACAGGATCTAAACATACAATTACTGGTAGACTGCAATTGATAAATAATTTCAATTCACTGACCATGCATGAGCAAAGATTGCAAAACTACATCAACACTTTTATATGGAAATTAATCTCATTTAGACTAGACAACAACGTATCCTGTAAAGCAATTTGTTGTGACTTCTGGATTCGTGAGCAGGTTCAATCATGTCATATAACAAGCCGAGTGAATTATCGAGGTGGAGCCGAAGCTAGTTGCAGATTTGCACGTCAGCATGGGCCTGTCGAAGGTGCCCTGAATTATCAGCTCCATTTTAGTCATCACTCATCAGCTGCAAATCAAAGCTAATTGGTTTAGAGACCCATTTGCTGTAGCAGCTATCAAGCTTAATCAGGAAATGGATTGAATTTGCACACCAACAGCTGAATAACTGATCATGAACATTTAACTGATTGCTAGTACTTTTGATTTTTTTTTTTAATTTGTGAGAACTGTTTCATATTTTGTAGATGTTGTTTGTGTCTCCTTTTATGGGTATTTCTATGTGTATATTAAAGATGAATTTATTAATTGATTGATGGGAATTCAAGATGGAATTTGTTATCTGCAATATAGAGGTCATGGTTGTTAATGTGCTGGAGTTGAAGACAGGGCAGGAAACAAGTGTTTCAGAATTTTTAAGATGGGACAGAAGAACAGCTGGAACTGTCATTGGTAAGAAGGAAAGAAATGTCATGAAGCCAAAGTAACATGCAGAAGAAGGGCACATTGAAGCATTGCTTTATCATGAACATGTCTGTAGTACTAGGGTGTTATACCATGTTAGCCATTATGGATGTAGTGAAAAGTCAAGCAAAATGACACCTTTTATTGGTTAACTAAAAAGATTACAATATGCAAGCTTTCGAGGCAACTCAGGCCTCTTACCTTTATCTTGCCTGAAGAAGGGGCCTGAGTTGCCCCGAAAGCTTGCATATTGTAATCTTTTTAGTTAACCAATAAAAGGTGTCATTTTGCTTGACTTCTCATGAACATGTGAAAATGGTGACCTTAAAAATGTCAGGCTGAATCACAGTTCAGCCACTTTCTCTATATACAGTATGTTTGTCCCACATGATGGTTTTTAATCTGGAGACTTTGGTTTTCCTTCACATTCCAATGATGTGCCTGTTAGGTTAATGGGTAGGATGTCCAGATTGTTCATGAAGCAGTTTAGGACACAGGGGAGCAAAGTGTTTACGGTGGGTATGGTGCTCAAATATTGAACTGATAAAAACAATATGTGTAATCACAATTTTTTCATATTTTGAGATATTTATTGTAATGCTGTATTAAAATGCATACTCACTTCTTTCACCCACATTAATACTTCCACACATATGAAAGCTTTTTATAACTAGAAAAAAAAATCACCACACAGTGACTCGGATCATTGAAGCTATGTTGTTAGTGCAACATGTCATGCATAAAAACCAATAACCACTAACTTAAAATCAGAACCAGTCAGAAATGTTAGTAAAAGTATCACTGACAGATCCTGCTACTCTCCTTTTATGAAATGTCTGCAGAACAAATTGTACAGAAGAAATTGTGGGTTGACTTGCTATTCAGGAAATTATTAAGGAAGGCATTTCTAATGATGGAATGGAAACCACTTGTAATATTTTTCTAATAATGTCTTTTCATCTCAAGGTCACTCAGCACCTGATCTTTTCATACCTGTAACACCCTATCCTTCCAACGGATTCTGAATCGCCTGATAAAGCAATGAACATACAGACATGAGAGTACAAGTCACAATGAAAATTGCCCCCTGTGCATACTGTACATATAACTTGCATCACAAGAAAACAGGAACAAAATAAGTAAGCTATTACTAATATTTTTAAATGTTGTATTTGTCTAAACAGAGTGTTATAGTCAAGTTTTTATTCTTCTTACTCGTTTCTTAATAATTTTAAAATACTTGATAAAGCTTGTCAAATCAAATGTACCTATAAAACGTAAAATAAACCAAATCATTTCATGCCATTAAAAATCTGTCAATCTGTCATAAGCAGCTCTTGGCCTGGAGAGTTACATGGGCTATTATATTTTTACATTTTTCCATATCCACTTAAGGGTTGCATTGAGCCCAAAGCTTTTCCAAGCATTCATGCACAAGGCAGGACAGAACTCATAGAGAACATACACTCATACCAGGCCAATCTAGAGACCCCAACACACAAGTCCTTGAGGCATGAGCTGAAGAATGGAGTGCCTGGAGAAACTTCCATACAAAAGTGGAAAGGAGCTCCTACCTTCACATAGACAGCAGTTCGGTGCAAAAGTTCTAAACCTGTGAAAAAAACTGTTGACCAAACATTCTTCTGCTTGAATTCTGACTGCTTTTGTTTTTAGCCCTTGCTCCCTTTCAAAATATCAATGTATTAAAATTAGCCATTTTTATAGTTGGTTAATAGGATCAACCTTGTCACTGTACAGATTCTTACTTGAATGTGCTAATCAACATGTCCCCACTCAAACTCTAGCACATCACAATTCCACTCCAGCATGTCTCCACTCTCCATGTAGGTTTGGATTTTTTTTCTCCCTAAATAATAAAAACCATCATTTAAAAACTGCATTTTGTGTTTACTTGTGTTATATTTGACTAATGGTTAAATGTGTTTGATGATCAGAAACATTTTGTGTGACAAACATGCAAAAGAATAAGAAATCAGGAAGGGGGCAAATAGTTTTTCACACCACTGTATGTATATATATATATATATATATATATATATATATATATATATACTTCTATACAATATATATTTTCAAGTATTTGAATTTATAATATTTGTACAGTATATTTTTACTGTCTTCACACTGAGTAAGTATAGACACCGGTCTCTTCTTGACAACAGCTGCAATATTTATTTAGTCAATCCAACAAATTGGAATTAAATTAAAGCTATTTACCCTTTCAAAAGCATTCCCTCCAGTGTAGATGTAAATATGATTTGCCCTCTGCTTCCAGAAGTCAATGACCTTGGCTTTGCTTTCATTAAAGGTGAGATGATTTCCTTGTCACCATTAAATCAGCAGGTGTACCTCTTCTCTGTAACCCGTCTCATCATTGTTGGTGATTGGGCCTATGATGATGGTGTAATCAGCAAATATAATGATAGAGTTGAAACTGGGTTTGGGCACACAGTCATAACTGAACAAGCAGTACAGAAAGGGTCACTTTACACTACCCGGCAGGTTGTGTGTACTGAGGGTCAGCATAGAGGACAGGCCTATTGGTTTGGAAGTATAAAATCCAGAACATAGTTCTAAATTCCAAATTTATTAATATGTTATTAACCTTTACAGTTAAAACAATGTTAAATGCTGATAGGTGGTCTCAAAGCAGGATGCTGGCATAACAGTTTTTACTATCTAGATGTGTCAGTATGACATGAAGTGCAAGAAGTGTGTCATCTTCTGTAGACCACTTGTGATAATAAGTAAACTGGAGGTGAGAGATGATCCAGATAAGCTGGAATATTCTGCTTAATATGTCCCAGCGCTAACCTCTCAGAGCACTTTGTCATGATTGGACTGAGTACCACTGATGTGTAATCATTTAAGCGGTCCACATTTATTTCCTAAGCACTGGAATAAATGATGTCCTTTTGTAGCTCGTGGGGATAACTGATTATCTCAATGAAATGTTAAATGCTTGTTATTTTAATTAAAGTGGACATAGAAGGCATTAAGTTCATCAAGGAGAGAAAATGTAGATGAGATTGTATTAGGCTTCACGACTAAAGTAAGATGATGACTTGCATACAGATCCAGCACTTCCAATACACAGATTGCTCACTGGCTTTCGGGGGTTTACTAACCCCTGTCATTCAGGAGCACCACTGGACAGCCAATTAAATCGCCCATTTTTGTCACTTAGCTTACTTGAACTGAGTCAGATAACTCCTCCCACAACCCTAATCTTTACCATTGTGAAACTGGGCATATTGAATAACAGCCCTAAAGTATAATGTAAAGCGATAACCTTCTCAAGAGAGAGGAGCTTTGGAGGTCTGCCACTGATTGCTATTATTACTGTTTCATTAATCATCAAATTAACATTGATAGTCATCTCTTTTGATCATTTTCCATTAATGAGCAGAGATAGATGGTTTCAAGTCAACACCAATCAGGAGTGCAAAAAAGAAAAGAAATAATAAAAGCATGAAGAAGAAGCTTATATTGTACATTACGTGTACTGTGTTTATAAATCTAAATTTGTCCAACTTTCAGTAAGGTGGCTAACACTACATCAATTGTAGTGTAGTGTAGAATCCAGCTGTAACATATTGAGAATTGTTTATTACTGCCATATAGACTTCAGGACCAACACACATTGTTAAAATGTGTTAATGTTAGTTGACATATTAAGTAAGTATTGATACACTGAAGAAACATTTAAAAATTTCACCAACACACTGGCTCTCTAGCTTACTAATTATTTATTGGTTGAATTTTTGAAAAGCACCATGCAAGTAGCTTTCACACACAAAAAGAGCAACTAGCACAGAATAACTTCAATTGTTGGTTAATTTTATTATCACCTAACATTATTGATTGAATTAATGCCTTATTGCTATCTGCTGTCGTTGGAAGGACAAAATAAAGTTTAGATAAATTCACAAGTATA
Source organism: Polypterus senegalus (assembly GCF_016835505.1). Taxonomy (NCBI): domain Eukaryota; kingdom Metazoa; phylum Chordata; class Cladistia; order Polypteriformes; family Polypteridae; genus Polypterus; species Polypterus senegalus. The sequence goes on along the minus strand of NC_053160.1, from coordinate 117,993,085 downwards.
CATTAGGTGATATATTGACATATTCATTTTTAAATTTCTAAATATACAATTTAATTTTGACCTGGTATTTTGCTGCATTAAGTAAGTTTATTAAGCATGTTCATTAGTAGCTGTAGTTTTTATTTTAGTAGTAGTAGTAATAGTAGTAGTAGTTGTATTTTAAGCTCATCAAGACATACTTGAGGTCATCCATGGCCCAACAACCTACAACCAACATGGCCATCATCATCATTAACTTGAAACTTGCACAGAAGCTGTTGTGTGATGACCTCATACTGTAGATGATTTTGCCCTTCAGAAAATGTAAACATGTGCTGTTGTGATATGCAATAAAGAGAATGAAGAAATCCCTCAACATTCACTATCAGGTTTTGATTATTAAAAAAAAAAAGTATTTGACTTCGATGTTAAACGTTATAGTTAGGTTTGTGATGTCTGCTCATTTTTTATTTTTTTTTCTATTTATATATTTATTGTTCAGATTAAAGCTGTTATAAGAAATACTAAGGTAGTAGATTTAGGGAGGGATGGAGAGGTAATGGGTGGGAGACTACCTAAGAAGGTTCTTCTTATGGCACCAGTTTAGCTTGGGGCAGCTGTGCTTGCGGATAGGTAGTCTGCTTAAACAGCTTACAGGAATACCATGAAGGTAACATACCCAGGCAACTTTTGTAGACTGGGCAAGTGTCTAGAAGAACATTTCTGCATTATTTCAACCAACCTACAAAATAAGGGTGACTGAAGTAAAAATACACCAAAATAAGTGACAGCTTTTATCACTTTAGGACACTATACTTAATATTGCTAACTAGTCATGCCACCCATAAAGGGCTTTGTTTAAAATTGCAAATTAAAATTGCAAATTAAAGTTGCAGTCTTCTCTTTGCAAATCTCTTGAGCTGTTTTTCCTTTCATTCCTTATGAAATTTACTGAATAAATCCCTTTCAAAGGTCAACTAAATCAGATGAGAGGAGCATGTTCTACCAGTTATAAAAACAGCCACTAAGAGTATGGAAAAGGAACAAAGATGTGATACTTTGGATGTGTCTCCTTGCTACTAAAGTCTATCGGCTCATTCAGGTCATATGTTTTCCCTAAACAGTGCCTAATAGCGTATTTAAACCTGAAACGCTATATCAGACACTCAGCGCACTTTGTGCAGAACTGCATCCATGTTTTAAAAGCTATGCATAACATAACCATTGAAGAGCAGTTATGGTGGTTGAAGCCATGAACATAAGACACAACTCCATTTAATTTATCGTGAATAAGTTTTTGTATGCCCCACTTTGACATTCAGACATAACACTAGCTCCATCATAAAACTAAGTATTGTGTTTCTTCTGAGACGAGCATTTGAAAGCTCTTTGAAAACTAGGTTGGTAAGTGATAGGGTGCCATATTGTTTAGTGCTTACTATTGTCATTAGCTTTTCATAAATTGTTACATATTAAAGAATTTTGGCAATATTTTGTACCTGTTGGACCTTCAGTTCCATTTACCTTCATTATAAATGATGACACTCAACTGCTTTGACAAATTTCTCTGTCATAATATTATTCTACAGTATACCTTCACTTTGAATGTTGTGAAAGGTATACATAGAATTTCTTGGACCTGTAGTGAAAGCTTGCACTAGTTTTGTGTTTTTCCTGAATGTGTATTCAAATAAAGACACAAAACGTCCACTCCCACCCTCTCCTCAATCATCAATTGAATCAATGGTGCCACGCAGAAGCAGTTCATTAGAGTCAAGAAATCCAGTTTCTATAATTCATGAAATGTAAGGCCTGCTTTGAGCAAAATGATTGACAGCTAACTAGTGCTGAAATTTGCCTGGCAGTAACGCCATTACCATTATCACTCCTGCTAGACTCTGTAGCCTAGGCTGCAGTTTTCAATTACAAAACCCAGTCCTCGTGAAAACCAAATAGTAAAATTGATTCCAAATTTCCTATGTGAAAAACAATAAGCTATTTCTGTTTTTTGTGAGTACTCAAGCTAATCTCTTCCTGTTTTACTGCTATTAATTAATACATTTTTCATATTTGATCCGTGTCTACTCCACATATTTTCTTGTTGTTTTATAGTTTTTTTTTTGAATATGTGATCCTACTCTCCTGGGCCCTTGAGCACGGCCCTTAACGTGCAATTGCTCCAGAGGCGCTGTGCAATGGCTGACCCTGTGCTCTGACCCCAAGGGGTATGTGAAAACTAACAAATTCCTAATACAAGAAATTGTATAAAGTGAAATAAAGAACAAAGGAAAAATTTCCATTTACATTACTACATGGAGTCTGCTGCACAGTATGTCATTATAGTAACAGTATACTGTTACAGCAGCTCTGTGTTTGTCTTTGTTGTTGTTTGCTATTGTTTACTACTTTTTTACGGATAACTGAAAATGTGAGGAAGGACTTCCACTCACTTACATATGAGAGCAACTGCTGGGCCTGCGCCTTTTGTCTACTAGAGCATTGGATCTAATTGCTGGGCTGCCAGCAGAGATACTGCATAGACTTCAGGGGAAAAAAGCAGGTGCCCTACAGACCTTATCTGCCTTCAATTATCATGGGAAATGTAAGATCGCTGGTGAATAAAATGGATGAGCTCTCAACGCTGATCAGGAGCCAAAGGGTATACAAACTCAGCAGTCTTATGTGCTTCACTGAGACGTGGCTTACAGCTGAAACACCAGAATCTGCGGTTGCATTGGATGGATTTAAAATCATGAAGGAAGACAGAAGCAGGAACAAAAGCAGCAAGAAGAAAGGAGGCAGAATTGTAGTTTTTGTGAATGAAAAATGGTGTAACCTCAGACACATCACAATTAAAGCACAGGCATGCGATCTGACTGTTGAGCTGTTTGTGGTGGGCTTAGAACCTTATTGCATGCTGAGAAAAATTTCACATGCGATTGTGCTGGCAGTTTACACCCGTGCCCCCCCCCCACCACCAAAGCGGATGAGTCCTTCAAAATGGACACAGTATACTCCGTAATAAGTAAGCTCTCTACTGACCATTCCAGTGCTTTCATCACAATTTCTTGGGACTTTAATCATATTTCAGTTTCCTCAATTTTTGCCATTTTTACCAGTTTGTAGATTGCACAACAAGAGAAAACAGGACCCTAGACTTGTTATATGCCAATGTCATAACTCTGTTGCTTTGCTGCCTTTAAGCCAATTGGACCATAATTTTGTACAGATCATACTTATAAACCCATTGTTGCCACCACCAGGACCGGGCAAGAATGGACAATGGAGGCTGAGAAGACTCTGAAGAATACCTTTAAAACACTGACTGAGATACTGTATGCTTTGTGAGTCACATGGCCAGGACATTGAAGAATTGAGCCACTTTGTGGATAACACAGTCCCCAACAAAGACAGTGCACTTTTTTTCACAACAACAAGCCATGGATAACAAAACAACTGAATATGAAGAAGACAGCCTTCAGAGCTGGAGATAAGGATGAAACATGATCATAAATTACAACATAACAACATGAAGGAAGTGTGGAAAGGGATGAGGACTATCACTGACTGGAAGCTGGCAATAAACATGCAGAGGAAGGGAACAAGAGCAAAGCAAACAAACTGAACCAGTTCATCAACAGGTTTGACTTATCCTTGTCAGTACAAAAACACTGTGTACAAGATACACAGGTTCCTGAATCCCAATTGCCATCTGCACCCTGCATGGTCTCCCCAACATTGATTTCACATCTGTGGTCTCCAGTCCCCATCCATTCCCTGGACTGTGTGTCTCCTGATCAAGGATGGAGAGAACTGGGAAAACTCATAAACAATGCTTTGGAGCTGGATGGAATCAGCCCCAATGTGCAATATCATTCAGCACTTCAGTTCTCCTTTTCCCTGAATTTAGAGAAGGTTACTCAGTTGTGAAAAACATCCTGTGAGGTCCCAGTGTCAAAGAAAGGACATTCCAGTAATTCCACGGCCTTCAGACCAGTTGCACTTACTTCATACATCATGAAGACCTTTGAGAGGCTGGTCCTAAAACAGCTACAACCCCTGGTTTCAGAACATCTAGATCCTCTGAAGTCTGTCTATCAAACTAAGCCATTATCAAAGCCAGGATAACGTTCTTTGACTTTTCCAGTGCTTTCAACACCATGCTACCTATTCGACTGGGGAAGAAGCTGAAGGCTTTGAATTTTGATGCTCCCACAGTCTCCCAAGTCATGGACTACTTGACCAAAAGACAGCAGTTTGTGAGGCTGAAGGCCTGTGTATCAGATATGTTGGTATACAATATTGGAACACGTAAGAGAACTCTCCTCTCCCCCTTCCTGTTTACACTCTACACAAAAGACTTCCAGCACAGTACCAGCGCTGGCCATCTACAGAAATTTTCAGAAGACTTGTCCATTATTGGCTGCATTAATAATGGAGATGAGTCAGAGTACAGGAAGGTTGTGGAGGACTACAGGGACAGCAACCTGCAACTAAATATTAGCAAGACAGAAGAACTGGTGGTGGACTTCTGACGTGTCAAGAAGCCTCTTAGACAAGTCGCCATTCAGGGGAAGGACATGGGGTGGTGCAGAGCTACAAGTATTTAGGGGTTAACATAAACAACAAAGTGCACTGGTCTGACAACACATTGGCCCTGTATATGAAGGGCCAGAGCAAACTGGTCTTTTGATGTGTGCAGCAAGTTGCTGGAAATGTTCTAGTAGTCCATACTAGTCAGTGTGGTGTTCTTCCATAAAGTCTCCTGGGCAATCTGAGCTCAAAAGAAGCACAATGCCTAAAAAAATGTATCAGGAAAACCTTCCGCCATCACAGGACAAACCCTGATCACACTGGAAACTGTTGTGGAAACAGTATTGGTCAAATAAATGCATGCTATCTATATACAGTATATAATTCACTAAGGGAAGACACCCATGGAAAGGCAAGACACCCATGGAAAGCACGCCGGAAGGGGCGTGGATTCACTAAGCCGCCGACAAGTAAGACACCTATGGCGCACGCAGGGAGGGGCCACGCCCACTATCTCGAAGACCATTGGATACGACGACAACTCGCAGAGCCACGCCCACCAACTCGGACGTGACGACACAGAAAGAACGGCGTCATTTATATTCGTCTGTCGTAGAGGCCTCATGTACCTACGAGCCACCTTGACTGTTCATAGAGGCATGTTTCTCGCGGAGGTGAGTCGCCATATGCAGCGTGTAAAACGGTTTGCGAGGGTATCCCATGGGATCCTTAAAACAATCCTTTACAACTAAGGTTAAAACACAATGAAGTAAGCAGTCTTTAAAAACCGAGTTTTCGGTTACGACGCACGACCGCGTGCACCATAACAAACTGTTTTACACGCTACATACAGCAATTTGCATCTGCGACAAACATGCGTCTTCTTCACTCACGGACAATTATAAGTTGCTCTCTCCAGAGTTCCATCTTTTCATTCACTTTCTGTTGTATCCTCAAACCCTCCCTTTTTAGACAACTGTGTCTTTCCAGAAGTGTTCAACTATCAATAAATAATTATGCTGCGTTTGTTATGTCGCGGGTTCACTATTGTGTTGTATTTTGCTCTCTCCAGAGTTCCATCTTTTCATTCACTTACTGTTGCATTCTCACACCAACCCGTTTTAGACAACCGTGTCTTTCCAGAAGTGTTTAGCATTCAATAAGTAATTATGCATGAGATTGAGCGTGTGCTGCGGTGGGTTGGCACCCTGCCCAGGATTGGTTCCTGCCTTGTGCCCTGTGTTGGCTGGGATTGGCTCCAGCAGACCCCTGTGACCCTGTATTCAGATTCAGCGGATTACAAAATGGATGGATGGATGGCTAGATTGAGCGTGTGTCTACCCGGCGCAGAGAGGCGTGGGTAAGCCGTTGAACCCCATTCGGGCTGCAAACCGTGGAATTCCCACTAAGTGCGACTCATACGCTCCAACTGGTTGCGTCCCTACCCTTTGTGCACACCCCCTCCCACCTCGCTACTACCGTGGTCGGGTGTCTTGGTGGATTATATTTAGAAAAGCAGCCAAAACCGCACAGAGCAATGAGACATCTACGTGAGTCACAGGTGCATTTGGACTGTGTACAGAGGACATCAACTCAAGTGACAAGTTGGAGGTGGGCACATGAGCGGGCAGTGCATACTGAACGAGAAATCAGCAGACTAGCATGACGGAGGTAGCTGAATGGACATCCTTCTCCTCTCCTCCCATTCCACACTGAGCGCCGTGCACTCCCATCCCTCTATCTGGCAGGAGAAGGCGCAATGACGGTCTGCCAGTTTTCAGTCATGGACGATTGTGTGTTGGTTCGTTCCGTGCATTGTTACAATGTTGCTTTTCTTGCTGATTTATTACATTACCGATTTTTCAAATGTTAATTTTCTCCCTGTGCTTAATAATCATTAAAAAACCGGCCTGATTATGCGGCGTATGGTACGCCGTGGGTTGGCTAGTCTACAATAATTAACTTTAATTTTAGGCACAGTGCACATGGCAAAAGAGCATCAAATATACCGTCTTTGATTTTATGTAAATACATCCAACCGAATCACTTAAACTCATCAAACAGTTTCAACCACTTTTCCAAGTAACTAACGCATAACGCATAATGTTTGATAATCCAACTTAATCTCTGCTATGATACTGTCACACTCAGTCATTTATGTCCAGTGAATTCATAGACTTGCTGACTTTAAGCAAAATAAATGTTTCCATTAGTCTGTTTTACAAAACATCCACTATTGCTTGAAAAAAAACTCATAACCTCCATCACTAATGTTTCTTCCCTTTCAATGGTCACAGTTTTAGCTGAGAAGATGGATATCACTGAATGGAGAAACCAAAAGTAAAAGTAAAAGCAGGTAGCTGTCTGACAAAAAGAAAATATTCTTTCAATGCAGGAAATAATTGCTGCTGCCTTTCAACAGGTGGGAATAAGCTAAGGCATCTGGTTTTACTGTGATAAAAAAGATGCTAATATTTAAAATAAACGTATTAACAAAAATCTTTCAAAGTCTCTGTGTGGACGATGTAGACAGAAAAAACTAAATATCTTCAAAACAAGTATCACAACATTAACCTGCATTAAATTTATGCCAGGTTGGATGCAGTTGTTATTCCTTAAATTTACTTTCTTGTTTTTAATGGTCTGAAAATTCACAGTACCGTTGTCTCATGCAAAAACAACATGTTTTGGTTACAGATCACACCTTTCCAGAATTTTCAACAGGTACTTGGATATTGTTTTGATATTGGTGTGTTCTTCAAATCAAGAACCTTATTCTGGGTACCACCAGCTTTCCAGTCAAATTACTGAACAGCGATTAGAATTATTTTCTGCACACCATGATTGCTAGCATCTGTCAAAGCTCAAAACAGGAAATGTCAATTAACAATTTTATAATTTTGGTAACAGCGTTGGGACCAATTAACATGCTTTACTATTACCTCAGTTTTGTTGTAGAACATGCAGTATTTTTTAGTGATTTCTGAGTCTCCAAACAACATGTACATCAAACCAACTGTAGCCTTTAGTGATACTATTAAGTTCCTAGCCTGAAAATATAACGTCAATTTGTTAGTTGACGTTGACATTCTGGCCATTTCTATGCCTCTTACTGTCAGCATGGTGCAGCGAGTCAGTATCTCCTTTATTGGCAATAAAATTGTTCACTTTTCTTCATTCTTGTTGCATCCCTCAATGAGGAAATTATACTTTGTATTCATACTATCTGAGAATTGGCATTTGTTCTTACTAGTAGCCATATTAATGAAAAGGTCACAAAATTAATAACCAAAACAAACTACAGATGGTCATCGTTTTGACCATTGATATATTATAACTACACTCAAGTCATAGACTAGAAGTGCCCGGAAAATATAGCTTGAATAAAAATAAATAATTACATAAGCAGAATATTTACATAATACATACACTATTGTAGCAGAAAACCAACCTTTGTGAGGCAAGGGGGCTCCAAATCCAAGGGGCCCCCTCATAGCCCTTAAAGTCAGCCACAAAAATATATATATATTAATTTTTGAGAAGAGAAAAAAAAATATTTTTGCATTGTTATGGTAAATTAAACAATGACAAACCGGTGTGTTACGTCACATAACATTATAGGCAACAGTTGGTAAACACAATAATACTTATAATCTGCATAAGTTAGCTAGTAGACAATGAAGAGGTCCATCATGATAAGAAAAGAAAATATCAAAATGTGGCACAAAGCACGCAATTGGCAGTACAGGGTCAATGGTCACAACAAGGTCATTCCCAAAATACCAAAGATAATACCTCTGTTTAAAGCATTAGTGAAAGGGAAGTTGGTGAAATGCTACTGAGTGTCATAAATGCAGATTACTGCACTGTACATCAGGCAAATCGAGCATTGCAGTGAGCGTAGATAGGAAATTCTTTTTCTCCTTGTACTCCTTTCCCACCTCTTCCCATTGCAGACAACCACAGGCTAATTTATAAAGATATACAAAGCAACCTGACATCTTCAGACCACATAGAAAAAAACATGCAGGATATGAATAGAAATAAGTCACTAATAAGAGTGAGGGTTCAAAATTTGTATCATTATTTGTTAATGCTAAAGCAGTTTTCTTGCAAATTGTAAAAAATTGTCCAGAAACACCACGGGTTTAATGTAATTTAATCTCTGAAAAAAATTTGTTTGAATACTTTTTGGCTTCAGTAAAGAGGCACATGCATTACAGAAAAGCACCCAAGTAGCATTTTTCTAGACAAAGATGAGAAGAAAAAGAGTTAAATGCAGGAAACTGTCGAGGATTTCTCAGGATATCATTAGTACAAGTCTGGGTTTGCTCTTTTTTTTTTTTTTATAACTATTCTTGCAACAGTTATTTTTAGCATTAATAGTTATGATCCAGTTTGGTCTGTTTTATCTATTAAGCTACTTATATGTAAACAAAAGAGGGGGTGTCGAGGTGGCATGCTAGTGAGGCTAAGGAAGCAGTCACACAAACCACCGCTTCCAAGCATTTTCTCCTCAAATGTGAGGTCTCTGGTGAACAAACTGGACGAGTGGAAGCTGCGGATTGCAATGGAAGATATCATCAGGGACTGCTGCATCCTGCTTATCACGGAGACGTGGCTGAATCCACTCATGCCAGACACGGCTATCGAGATAGCAGGCTACACAACACACCGGCAAGACAGGACAGAGAGCTCTGGTAAGAAAAGAGGAGGGGGGCTGTGCATTTGTGTGAACAATAGCTGGTGCATGAATTCCACCATAGTCACCAGACACTGATCTCTAGACGTGGAGTTTATGACAATTAAATGCAGACCCATATACCTCCCCCATGAATTCAATACCATACTGGTAACTGCTGTGTACATAGCACCAGATGCTAATGCAAGCTCGGCTTTGGGGCTTCTGCATCACACCATCAGCAGTAAACAGAACAAGAATCCTGAGGGTGTTCACATAATTTCTGGGGACTTTAATCATGCAGATCTTAAAGCAGTTCTTCCCAAATTCCATCAACGCATAAAGTCTGCAACCAGGGGAGTAAAAACACTGGACAAACTGTACACAAACATCAGACAGGCCTATAGGGCTAAACCCCTAGCACACCTTGGTCAGTCTGATCACACGTCCCTGCTTCTGATCCATGCATATACCCCTCTCTGGCAACAAGCTCCCATTATGACCAGGACTGTTACCATATGGCCCGAGGAGGCCTCCCAACAGTTGCAGGACTGCTTCCAGAGAACTGACTGGGAGGTTTTCGATCACCAAGACTTGGAGACCCACAGTATGGCAGTCCTGGATTAAACCAGGTTCTGCATGGACAACGTCACCAGTGACAGACGCATAAGGATTTATCCCAACAGGAAGCCCTGGATGACGAGGGAGGTCCATAATCTGATGAAAGCCAGGAATACTGCTTTCAGGTCTTGGGATGTAGCCAGAGTGAACCTGAAGAGAGGCATCCAAGAAGCCAAGGCAGCATACAGAAGGAGGATAGTGGACCATCTGAGGAGCAACAACACCAGGCAGGTGTGGCAGGGTGTCCAGCACATCACCGGCTACAAATCCAGCAACTCCTCAGCCACTGAGGGATACGCTTCTCTGGCAGAGGAGCTGAACATCTTCTTTGAGGCGACACCAACAGCAGCTCCATCACAGCCACCTGTTCACAACAGCAACTTACGGTGGAAGAGTGTGAGGTGAGGTGGGTAATGAGGAAGGTGAACCCGAGGAAGGCTGTAGGACCCGATGGTGTGGCTGTACGGGTGCTGAATCTTCACTAGGATTTTCAACCAGTCCCTGTCCCAGGCCACTGTCCCATCCTGCCTCAAGTCCTCCATCATTGTTTCACTGCTGAAAAAATCCATCACGAACAGTCTGAATGATTTCTGCCCAGTGGCACTCACATCTGTCATCATGAAGTGCTTTGAGAAACTGGTGCGGAGTCATATCATTGCCTGCCTGCCAGCAGACCTGGACCCATTTCAATTTGCCTACAAAGCAAAAAAGATCCACGGAGGATGCTGTGGCCACAGCCCTCCATTCTGCCTTGACTAACCTGGAGCAACAGGGGAATTATGCTAGACTTCTCTTTGTGGACTTCAGCTCGGCATTTAACACCATCCTCCCACTACGACTGGTGTCCAAACTAGCAGATCTGGGACTTCCATCACTTACCTGCAGTTGCATACTGGACTTCCTGTCTGGTCGCTTCCAGAGGGTCAGGCTGGGTCCCCACATCTCTACTGCTCTCAGCCTCAACACCGGGACGCCGCAGGGTTGTGTGCTCAGCCTGCTCCTCTACACCCTCTACACATATGACTGTGTCACCACTCACCACAGCAACAAGATCATAAACTTTGCAGATGAGATCGTCAGACTCATCTCGGGCAAAGAGGGTGAGCTGGCATACAGGGACGAGGTGGAGCAGCTGTCAGAGTGGTGCAGAGTCAATAACTTGCTCCTCAACACCACAAAAATGAAAGAGCTTGTTATTGACTTTAGAAAAAACAAACCTGACTGGCTCTGAACTGCTCCATATCATTCTCCCAATGTGCGATATAGACCTTAAGTTAACCAGTGTGATTTGTACATTTAACCAGTGCAATTTGTATATACTGTATAACAAGTGCAATTTGTATATTTTGTAAAGTACTTTTATTACTATTTGGTTTGTTATTATTTCTCTCTTCTTGTCTTTTTAACTCTTATGCCTCACACTGAGTCGACTGCACCTTCAATTTCGTTGTTCCTTTATAAAAGTGACAATGACAATAAAGATCTATCTATCTATCTATCTATCTATCTATCTATCTATCTATCTATCTATCTATCTATCTATCTATCTATCTATCTATCTATCTATCACTGTTATTAAATAAGTAGATTACAATTATTACCATTTTATTTTGTTCAGATTGCTACGCCTTTTAATGAACTATGCCATGTTGTTGATAGCAACTGCGCTATGCATGCAACATTGCATTTGATCTTTGAAACCAAAAAAAGGCTCAGCTCGCCCTGAGCTCAATTCAAATTTTGCCACTCTTATGTGACACAGAACTGTCTTTATTTAGAGAACTATGAATGGCAAAAAATGACATGGATTAAAAGCCTTTCAGAAAGTGTTTACACTGCTTTCACAACAACTGCTTTGCATCTAAACCACCCACATCGCACTCACCATTCGTGTCTCCTGTCCTTTCGCGCAGTTGCTTTCATATCCAGAACATCAGCACTGGAAAATGTGCACAGACTATCAGCTTTGATCTTTCATTTCTTGGTTCTTTTCCTTTCCATCATGAGCTTACAAATTTGCAGACATCCTGCACCAAAAGGATGTGAAGTAGTGAAACAACCATAGTTTCCATTTGTCTGACAAAATTTTTTTATTCATTTTGTGCATGCGGGTTATCAGCTATCAATCTTTGCAAAATTACTCTGAGAAAGTCAAAAAAAAATCAGGAGGGGTCTCCACTAGATATGGGGATGAATATTTGAGGAGTAAACCGTAAGACAATGATTATATTTTTATATTATGTACATTACAGAACCATCAACAACAAATCAAATCAAATTAATAATATATTGAATTGTTATTATAAAAGTAAAATTGAATAAATCAGACTGTGCAGCTGCATAAATAAAAAGGTAAAGTACAACTTCCAGTTAGCAGAAATAGCCCAAAGGTAGACAGAAATCTGCATTTTATACCTAATACTTGTATGCAAAATTTGGTTGGCCTAAGTGAAAGCGTATTCAAGTTATTGTGTTTACACACACACACCCACACGCACACACAGACATAATTCCAAAAATAGTATTTTCAGACTCAGGGAGGTCTAAAACGTTGAGATTCATCAAAATCTCGAAATGTAATTTTTGGAGGATTCCAATACTTTCCCTATACATTGTATACGAGAAAGACAGGGAGGTCTAAAACATTAAGATTCATCAAAATCTCGACATCGAATTTTTGGATGATTACAATACTTTCCCTATACTTAACATACAAGAAAGTAAAAACAGATAAAAAGCAAAAAACAAGAAAGTCACTTTTAGCTCCGTGTGAACATAGCTTTAAAATACTCACTCTTCTACAAACAAGAGCCTTTTTACGTTAACAACACTATCCAAAAAATAAAATAAATAAATATTTAAAAATGCTAAATATCAGTCAGTTCTTCATGTTAAATTCTAGGAATATTAAATCGGTGTTCTACTGTAAATGTTTTTTTTTCGAGAAGGAGCCATCACCTCCACTGTTTTGGTTATGAATTCTGTGCTATGCCAGTGCTCATGCATAATTTAAAACTACATAATACTGGTATTTAATTTCCTAATTTTCAAATATTGCATTGTATTGTGTATATGTTGTGTTAATTTCTGAAATGTTATTAAGGTGTCAGTAACAGGTGTAATGTTTGCTAAATGTCAATTAAGTTTGCACTGTGTGTGTTTAGTTAAAAAGAAAGGCAGGCACATTTAAGCTTGCAGGCCAAAGGTTGGAAACTTAGCTGTTTAATGGAGCATGCAGAAACAGACGAGCTTTGTTTTACGTTCAGTCTTACTATTGAAAAAAAAAAAAAATTTGGGGTCCAACAGAAGCCATGAAGAATGTATGCATTTCTATTATTTTTAATGCCTATTTTGTGTTTTGTTGTTTTCAAATTAATCTTTTTCAGTTTTTCCAAAAATAATATATATTATTTATTTTTAATTGTTATTTTGTCCAGTTTTCTGAGGATGTATTCAGTAGTATGGGAGTATTGCATAATGAACGATGTATCACAATATATATTTTATGTGGGCTAAGGGTATCGAGTATAAGAATATGGGGGTGTGGATTTGAGTGAGTGGCAACAATGTACCTTGCTTCAAACATTATTATTTAATGCACCAGCCTAATGTTTCTTTATTATCTATACTAATAAAAGGCAAAGCCCTCACTGACTCACTGACTCACACATCACTAATTCTCCAACTTCCCGTGTAGGTAGAAGGCTGAAATTTGGCAGGTTCATTCCTTACCGGTTACTTACAAAAGTTAAGCAGGTTTCATTTCGAAATTCTACGTGTAACGATCATAACTGAATCCTACTTACGTACATATATACGTCTATAGCCTGCAGCTCGGTCGCTGTGTGAGGCAGCGTTGCGTCCCCCATCACCACGCCTCCCACGTAGTTGACTACCTGCCCATATAAGGCCGTCCGTTGCTCCGGTCTCTTCATTCCCTTCTTTGCTTCGCCACGGTATTCACGTCTCCCTGCTGATAACTGCAGCCTTTTTATTTAATCCATGGCTTCTCCACTGTTTTATTGTTCATTTATTACGAATACAGTTATTGTGTAGGTATTTTACTTAGTTTACTGTTCAGGTACCCATTTCCCTGCGGCGTTGCGTCCCCCATCACCACGCCTCCCACGTAGTTGGCTGCCTGCCTATATTGCGTCCTCCATCCCCACGCCCCCATGTAATTGACTGCCTGCCCATATAAGGCCGTCCTTCGCTTCAGTCTCAATTATAGTTATTGTGTAGGCATTTTAGACTTAGTTTACTGTTCAGGTACCCATTTCCTTTATTTTTCCAACCGTACCCCCATTAACATGTCTATCAAGGTGATCACCATCGATCAAAGAACTGTCACTTACCGAGTGGTTTCCACGCCCGGAGATGGCCCTGCCTTTTCCATTCTCTGTGTTACATATTGCACGAACATATCAGGCTCACTCTTGATATCCGGAGAAACATTGTGTCTTATGTATTGAATGACTGGGACAGGTTCAAGGTGTGGACTGACGACGGTACAGGAGATAATTATACTGCACAGGAGCACTATAAGAGTGAAATGCTTAAGCCCTTCACCTATGGTTCTGCATGTAAGTTGATGGCTGCCGCTGAATTGTTTTGGTTGTCACTTTCAAGTGTACCAAATTGGCCAAATATTTTACACCTTTTACACCGCCAATGCCTCTTAAACATCTCAGATTTACAGGTGACAATTTGAGTAGTGGACACTTTGATGTTTATGAATGTTTCAACTCTCAAAAGCTGGATGCGAAGTTATTGATGAAACCGGTTGTATGCTTACATTGTTTGACAGATGCCGAATGTCACTTCATCACAAGTCCTGCAAATACTGTCGTAATTGAAACAAACCATGAAACTGGAACCGATTATGACAGCAGCAATCAAAGCTGTGAGAAAACAGTAAAAAGGAGGCGTGTCAGACGTCGTGGTACATTTTGTGATGCAGCTAGACGGAAACAACTTTGTGCCGCTGCCGGCAAATACTCGCAGAAAAATCCACAACTTAATAGACACGCTGTCGCTAAATACTCGCAGGCAAATCCACAAGTTAATAGAGATGTTGTCGCTAAATACTTGCAGGCAAATCCACAAGTTAATAGAGACGCTGTCGCAAAATACTCACAGGCAAATCCACAAGTTAATAGAGATGCTACAGCTAAATACTCGCAGGCAAATCCACAAGTTACTAGAGCTTCTGTTTCTAGGTACGATCCCAATAATGAAAAGCGGCTCATACAACAGGTTTGGCTCAAAAAAGCCAATTGTGGATTTGCATACAACCCAAACATACATTATGAATCTGACAAAACAGTACACATTGGATCCATGGATGTTCACTGTGACTATTGTGAAGCTCATAGGTGGAAATGCGAGTCTCCTGGTTTGTGCTGTAACGGTGGTAAAGTCTCTCTCACTGCTTTAAGTAGCTTCCTGACCTTCTTGAGGGCCTGTTAAATGGTGAACATCCTCAAAGTGAGCCTTTCTTGAACAACATTCAAAAGTACAACAGCGCATTTCAAATGATGTCATTTGGTGCCATCTAAATCATTGAGGAAAATTTTATGCCTTCATTTAAAGTTCAGGGACAAGTGTATCACTTGATTGGCAGTCTTACCTATGACGACTGAGGAACACAAATTTTTGCAAATTTATTTCGTCGGGGACGATGAAAAGGAAGCACAAATGCGGTGTGCTAATGTTTCTGGAGTTAACATGCCCCTGGTGCAGCAATTACAAAAAATGCTGCATGATTGTAATACTTACATCCAGGACTTCCACTCCGCAATCGACATTCACGCCGACAAAAAAACATTACATGCACACAAAGGCAGGTTTAATAAGCCTACAGTACATCAAGTTGGTGTTGTCATCGTTGGGCAAACGTTCGAGAATAGGGATATTGTCTTGAAAAGCAGAGACAATAAACTGCAACGCATTAAGGAAACCCACAGATCCTATGATGCACTTCAATATCCCTTCATTTTCTGCTATGGTGAAGACGGCTATTCTGTGTCTATACCTCAAGTTCATGCTGCAAGTAAGTTACCTATGAAGAAAACAGTCTCTGCAGCAAACTTCTATTCATACTGGCTTATAATCAGATAACATCATGATATTATCCTTTTCTTCCGAACTTTATTAAATCAGTTTTTAGTTGATATGTATGTAAAAATTGAATCCAAAAGACTAAATTATATCAGACTAAATCAGAAGAAACTACGAGCTGAAAATTACGTCCACTTGAAAGATGCTATTGACAAAAATGACACTAATTTAAGGGAACTTGGTCAAGCTGTGATATTACCATCGTTGTTCACTGGAGGACCTCGCTATATGCATGAGCGTACACAAGACGCAATGACATACGTACGTCATTATGGCTGCCCTGACTTATTCATCATATTTACTTGCAATCCTAAATGGACTGACATCACTGAAGTTCTCCTTCCACGTCAAAAACCTCACGATCGCCACGACCTTATCAGTCGTGTATTTCATCTGAAGATTCGCAAAATGATGGACTTACTCATGAAGAGTAACATTTTCGGCTGTACAAATTGCTACATGTACACAATAGAGTGGCAAAAGCGACGTATTCCCCATGCACACATTCGGCTGTGGCTAAAGGATAGGATTAAACCAGCTGTCATCGATCAAGTCATCCGTACAGAAATTCCTGATCCACAGACTGACCCTGCCCTCCACAAAATAGTAATAGTGATTCACGGCCCATGTGGACCTCATAATATCAACTCACCCTGCATGATCAATGGAATATGCAGTAACAAGTACCCGCGTCCCTTCATCTCAGAAACCAAGACCGGAGAAGATGGTTACCCTCAGTACCACCTAAGCGGACCTGCTGATGGAGGTCAAACAATTAACATCAATGGAGTAGATATCGACAACAGATGGGTGGTCCCTTATAGTCCTGTGCTGTCCCGCTTCTTCAATGCTCACATCAATGTCGAATTTTGCAGTTCAGTAAAATCAATCAAATAAATCTGCAAGTATGTTAACAAGGGAAGTGACCAGGCAGTATTTACAATACAAAATCAAAATGACAAAGTATCTCGATACGAAGCTGGGCATTACATTAGTAGCTCTGAAGCAGCCTGGTGCATTTTCTGTTTTCCCATTCATGAAGTTACCCTTCAGTCATTCATCTTGCTGTGCATCTCGAGAACGGACAAAGAATTTATTTCACAGAAGGTAATGTTGCCGATAAAGTACACAATCCACCACAGACGACCCTTTTAGCATTCTTTGACTTTTGCAATCATGATGATTTTGCAAAACAACATTATAATGAAATTCCATCATATTATGTGTGGGCAAACAACATGTTTCGTCAGAGAAAACAGGGGAACACTGTACCAGGACATTCGGGAGTGAAAAAAGATAATGATCAAGATAAGATAAAGATAAAGATAAGACAGCTGCTTTTGATACAATTGATCATAATATTCTTCTTCACCGTCTGCAATACACCCTTGGACTTTCAGGAACTGTTCAAAATTGGTTTACATCTTATTTGACCGGTAGAACTGAGTATGTCGCACTTGGCAGTGCAAAATCTCACACCCATCTCGCACCCTCCGCTCTGTGCATACCAACACTCTTCAAGTTCCCAGAACTAAACTTAGCAGTATGGGTGATAGAGCCTTTTCTTCGGTGGCGCCGAGGCTGTGGAATTCCCTCCCCGACTACTTGAGAGCCCCACAGTCGATCGATGCCTTCAAATGAAACCTAAAAACTTATCTTTTTAGAAAGGCTTTTTGTTAAATTATTTCTATAGATTTTTTTGTTTGTTAATTTTATTCTTATTTTGTAGCACTTTGAGATTGTTAAATATAAAGCGCGATATAAATAAAATCTATTATTATTATTTATGTGCTATGACGGGTCTACACTGTGCACCCAAATAACTCTGAATGCTACCATCTTCAACTGCTGCTCAACAAAATCACAGGTCCCACGTCTTTCAAATCTCTCAGAACAGTTGATGGTGTCCTACATCCAACCTATAAGTTAGCCTGCAGGGCACTTGATTTTTTACAGGACGATATCAACTGGGACGAGACTCTACAGGAAGCTGCTCTGTCTTGGTCACCTCAAAAGATCTGTGAACTCTTTGCTGTCATGCTGGTGTTCTGCCAAATGGAAAACCCCTTAAACCTATGGGAGAAACATAAAGACAGCATAGCAGAAGATGTTAGGAAACAGACTGAAAGAGATCATATACGAACAGAAGTCCATTTGATCTATAACAAGTGTCTACAGTTGCTTGAAAACTACATAATTGCTATTGGAGGTCAATCTCTTGATCATTACGGTTTGCCTTCACCTTTCAGGGAACTGGCAGAACTTACGTCAAATCCTGAGTACTTGAAAGAAACATCTTACAACACCTTGCAATTGGCCAATATAGTCACAAATAACGAGCTGTTGCTAAATAGTGACCAAAAGTCAGTTTATGAGCAAGTCATGAGGAGTGTTGTCTCGGCCATTGGCACGGTGTTTTTCCTTGATGCTCCAGTAGGAACTGGTAAGACATTCCTCATAAACCTTCTCCTTGCGAAAATCCAAGCAAAAGGTAACATTGCCATAGCTGTGGCTTCTTCTGGCATTGCTGCAACTCTTCTTGAGGGTGGCAGAACTGCTCATTCAGCTTTCAAGCTGCATCTGAACATCAGCCATACTGAATCCCCCATGTGTAACATATCAAAGCAAAGCAACATGGCTGAAGTGCTGCGACATTGTCAGCTTATTGTCTGGGATGAATGCACTATAGCACACAAAGGAGGTGTTGAGGCTTTAGAAAGGACACTCCAAGACATCCGAAACACCAACAAACTTATGGGAGGCTTGACAGTGTTGCTGGCTGGAGACTTCCGGCAAATCCTACCAGTCGTGCCCAGAGGAACACGCACTGACGAAGTTAAAACATGTCTGAAGTCTTCATACCTATGGCCACAAATCAATGTTGTTACCTTAAGAATAAACATGAGGGCTCATTTGAAAGGTGACAAAAAAGCCAGGGAGTTTTCTGCTCTTCTGATGAGTATAGGTGATAGCACCTTCATTCAAGAAAATTATAAAATAAATATTCCTACAAATCTCTGTCTTCTTGTGAATACCTTACAAAGCCTTATTCAAAGTGTTTACCCCAATCTACGAAATCTCCACCAAAACGACATGTCATGGTTGAAGGAGAGAGCTATCCTGACACCAAGAAATGACATGACTACGACTATAAACTACATTTTAATTCAAGAACTACCTTCACAACTGAAAACATATCAGTCTGTGGATTCAGTTGTAGAAGTGGAAGACATGGTGCACTATCCGGTAGGGTTTCTCCACACTCTGAATCATCCAGGCACTCCTGAGCATAATCTAATTTTGAAGGTTGGGGCCCCAATAATGTTACTGAGAAACTTACAGCCACCGAAACTTTGTAACAGCACGAGGCAACTATTTTTACTGGCAGTGGCTCAGGTGAGAGAGTTTCTATTCCTCGCATCCCCGTTATACCCTCTGATCTCCCATTTCAATTCAAACGCCTTCAATTTCCAGTAAGGCTCTGATTCGCAATGACAATTAATAAGTCTCAGGGACAAACCCTACAAAAGGTTGGCATTGATTTGAGACAGGATTGCTTTTCACATGGCCAACTGTATGTTGCATGCTCAAGAGTAAGCTCAGCGCACAGCTTGATCATATTACAACCGGAGGGCCAAACTGACAACATGGCATACAAAGAGATCCTTAACAAATAATTATTTGTATATTTTCTTTCAGTTTAAAAATGTTTACTTTTTCTTAATAAAAATTTTAAGGCAGTACTTCGCCGCTGCAAAGCGTGGGTATTTTGCTAGTTATTATTATTATTATTAGTAGTAGTAGTTTTTATGCAATGCCAGGAGTAATAATATATTTTGCCAACAACAGACAAATAAAGGAACCACAAAAAAGGTTTGGGGCAGTCCCCCGTATAATATTTGTGGCTGGCAAATGGATAAATTACTTGTACAGATGTGTACAGGTTTGAGTCCAACACAGAACTGATTTCAGATTGTCAAGATGGTGTTTTTAAAGGCAAACAGAAGAAGTGACATCATCAATGCCCCCCAGACAGGAAGTGACATCATCAAGGGAACCAGAAGTCACTTCATCAGGGCCAGGCGGAATTTCCCATAACTGGTCTGCAGAGAAGTGAGATAAAGAGTCAGTATATTACTCTCATTCAGGCCCTTTAACTGCATCCCATGCTCATGTGTGTGACAATTTCTTTTTGAGATAAAATCTTGGGCGTGTTTATATGTAGTTATTTGTAATTGCATTGTTTTCCTGTCTTCTAATTTATATTCCTTTTTCCCCTCTTATTGTCATTAGTGTTTTTTCTTTATTTCTGTGTGAGATCAGTAGGAAAGTAGTGATGGTCACCCATTTCTCTGGTTATTTTTGCTGCTCTCCTAGAGGTGGTAGCGTGTAACTGTTGCAGCTTCAGTTAATTACAAGCCAGTTGGGATTTCCTTATAAACAAACTCTATATTTATTTTGCTTTCCCCCCCACATCCCAAGTGTGCACAGAGACCACCCAGAAATATGGATTAGGTAGATTCTCCTCTCTGATGTTAATCAGTCAGGAAGTAAAGCCTAGTCCCTGAAATTGAAACTCTGTGGTGCTAAACAATATGCCAACCCATTTCATTGTAATGCTGATTGCCCTCATACTGACATGGGACATTGGAATCACAGATTAACCTAAATGTCCTTTTATAATTTTGCTCAACATCTTTTATGAAGTGAGTACCTCAGTAAGTGGGAAAAAATAAAGAAAAATCACACAGTGCAAGATGGCTTTTTGTTTTCCGAATCTGAGAAACTCTTATGCAAATCAAATTCTTTTGCTTGTAATTTTTGTTAATTACAAAATTAGTGAGATTGGTTTTAGAAAAACTGGTAAAAACCACCAAGCTGCGAAAATGAATACCATTAATTGAGTCTAAATGGAAACCTAATCGCAAATTCACTGATGTGCAATACAAGTGTCTCTCTAGCAAGCTAATCCTATCATCTAGTAAAATAAAATACTGAAGAATGATGTTTGATTAATATCGAGCAGATTTCTGGAAAAATTATTTTTTTATGCTAATAAAAACATACATGATTGGGTTTATTCTTTATATTATTCTTCTTTCATACTTTGCAATACACAAACTCTAAACTATTTTTCTTTGCAATGTTATTGTATTCTGTATGTTACTTAACAGTTTTGAATCCTGTCATTTTATATTTACTGTAATGCTGTCTTCATGAGTAAGGTAACAGTAGCAGAAATTTGTGGAAGACAATGTGCATTCTTAAACCTAAAAAAGAACCAAAGAAGTGTAAAGTATAAAAAATGGTGGATTTATTATAAGGAGGGTTAAACACAATGAATAAATACCAAGGAATATAAATTACCTGCTGCACAGTAGGCCTTCCTAATTGGGGTTGGCGCGACTACTGCTTGAGCACTTACCTTTCCATCAACACTCTTTATTTCTGCCACGTTCCGCTATTTGAGTTTCAAGCTTCAAAAGTAAACTAATTGAAAATGGCGTATAAGCCCAGGCCGGAAATCATTTCCTTTTATGTCCAGGGAGTAACTTCTGAGGTCAAAAATGGACTTAGGAATTCTAAGAAAATTTTTATACATTTTACTCTAGTGACCATAGTTTCCCCTGCAATCCTGGGCCTCAGTGTAAATTTAAAGGGCCAAGTTAACCTCAAGGTCACCTTCTCACATTAAGAGATAGCATCTGGCCATCAATAACATACTGTACAAGGACACCTAGCTGCCATCTTTGAGACTGGGGTCTCCTGTATCATTCACCATTATCCAGTACCCTCCAAATCTTTTTATTACATTACAAAACTACTTTCTTTTAATCTTTGTAGATCACCCAAAGATTGTTAGCCCTCTTCCACTGATACGACTGCCAGCAGTATATAATCTTGTGAAATATTGTGCAGCTAAGTTCTCACTGGGATCTCCTATACACCATTGCAAAATAGTGTAATAATAATGTAACATGCTATTCTCAAACCCTGTGAATCTTATTCAGGATTTATGAGGACCTGGCAGCTTCAGGTACAGTTGCAGGAAGCACCCATGAAGGACAGGAAACCAGCTAATAGCATGACTTCTCAGTTGTGCACATATCTCCATGATCCAATTTGGAATCACAAAATAATCTGACCAGCATGGTTTTTGCCGTGTGATAGAAACGCAGAGTATTTTGAGGAAAACCCACACAAGCACAGAGGGAATGGGTAACCACTCACTGAGAATGACCTGTTATGGAGTTTGAACCCATGGGGCAGGCTAACCACTCTGCCACCCCATCAAAGTAATATGTAGTGAAATGCTGAGATTTTTTATTAATATTTAAGTATCAGAAATAGGGCGCTGCATCAGAATAAGCAGAAGAGATGGTAAACACAACATATTTATCAAAATTGTATACATTACAGTAAATAAGCACAAATCAGAATTCTTTAGCTAAATAAGTCTTGTTCATTAACTCACCCTCATTCTATCTGTTGTTTTGTCCCATCTGTCGACATCCCGTCAACAGGTAATCCTCTTAGCTTATCTTTTTCTTCTTTTTCCTTTAATAATCCCACCACTTTTCCTTAACCGTATTAACCTTTCTTCCTCTTCTACCTTTCAACTAAAAGCATTTTTTTTTTCGCTATTATCCTGATTAAAAATCTATCCACCTATCCACTTTCTGAACCAGCTTAATCCAGTTCAGGGTCACAGGAGCTGGAGCCTAGGTTATAATATTATATATACATTTACTCAAATTTCATGCAGTATTGTGATTGAAATGTTTAATTGAAATATAAAATAATTTGTTTAGGAATCTGTACTGAATATACTCTGGCTACTTCCTGCCCTGCACAGTTAAGAACATGGATAGATGTGTAGATTGAAAGACTGAAAAATGTGCAGTACTCACTGAGTATTTCATATTGAGTCAGGCTGTATAGGTCTAGATTATAGTTAAGCCAACCCATTTGTAAATAGCCTGAGGTGCTGCACCAATCATATGATAAGAAGCTAAATTATTACTGGGAAGTTACACTTTTGTAACAGGGATTTCATATTTAGGGTGATTTTTGTATTGATCTTCTTACAAGTATTACTCTTATTGAGACTGCTGGTGTGCTTTTAGTCAGACTGAATGGTTTCAATAAGGCAGTGAATTTGTGATGAGCAGACTAACTGGTAAACTATTAATTAGTACCTGTCACTCACACTGGAGTCTGCTCATCAGAATTGAATTGCCTGTTAGCAAATAAGAGATCTAACTGAAACTGAGCAGAGTAAACACAGCCCTGAGATCTTAAAACAATGCAGATATGGCCTGGTATTTAGGAGGAAACCACAGGTTCTTTAAAATGCGAAAATATGAAAGAAAAGAGTACAATTGGTGAAAGAGCTCCAAAGAAGGCTCAGAGTAAGTACACTGGCAGTAGTCTGTAAATATCTGGTTTAGAATATATAACCTTAAAGTGCAAAAACTATGGTATAAAAAGACAGCAGCCTATTTATAATTTTTTTACCCAAAAGAAGACACCAATCCTCCCCTCATACTTCAAGTAGGTGTTTTGAAATGGCCTAAATATTTAGAGAGAAATCTCTTTGTATTCAATATTAGGTTTAAAAAGGCCACCACAATCAATAGGAGAAAAGGTATGAGGCAAAGGGACAGGGTTGATCTGATATTGTCAGTTTTGTTTTGGTAGAACTACAAGAAAGTTTTTTTTTTAGGACAGTCATTCATCTTTAACAAATCAAATGATGTCTTAAAGCCACAATTTAATGAAAAAGGTATACAAAATCGAATTTGAAGAAAAAAAAGAAAACTCTTTATCCTTTACAAAAATATGTGCAAAATCCTTTGAGCTTGGAGGGAAAAAAGCTGTCATCGTTTAAATTTTTAAGGTATGGTGTTAGACCAGTATTAAAGGATATCCCATTCTGGGCCTTTGTGCACACGTTTGCTATTTTATTATGTCAGAGAATAACTGTAAAGCTGATTTATTGAAGGTGAATGACTGTTGCAGAATGACAACTTTGATGTGATTCCAGCAACAACAGAAAGCCAAGATTTCAGATCGACCAAGGTGACATTCCAGCTTGGCAAAGAAACAAAATGTGCATAAGGAATTAGCTGAATAATAGAAAAAAATGATATATGCCAGATAAATCTGTTTAAAGGGGAACCATTTCTTACATAAAGTGCTATTGGTCCTCTTGCCCCCAGTTGGCCCTTCTCATGACCTACCTTTTAGGGTTTTCTTTTGCAGGACACAATGGACTGTGCTGGAGACCTATATATGAGAATAAGTGGTAACACTTTTGTTTAAGTATTGCAAAAATGCATCTATTACTCAGCTTTTTTTGGTCTTCCTAACACATCAGTAGATACTGTAGGTGTGTCATCTCTGTGCAGTGTGGTATTTTGTCATTATGGTAAAATTACTTGTTAATATAAATGATTGACAGGTTTTATACTTAATATGAAATATCAAGAGAAATGTGTCTCAGTTAAGCCACTTCAGAGCAATCCAAAGTGAAGTTTTGCTATTGGGTCATATTGCAGAGATGAATAAACACTTTACCGATGCCTTCTAAGTGTTATGAAGACCCAAAGAAGTGTATGTTAAGGCCATGTTATGCAACAGTAAATGTGTAAACAAACAGATTAATACAAAATTCAATCACATTAACATGAGCAATAGGGCAATACAACCACACACAACAAAAGAAAACAATTTCTCGTTTGATGTGTTCAAAATTGTGAGGCATTACCTGGAGAGAGAATTTCAATTTATCCAATTTAAGGTAATATAAGACATCACTTTCTCATTGATGTAGGAGGGTTGTTTTCCAATTAAGCAGGATGAATATTCATGTGTGGAATGTAGTATATGATGCTGTGATAGATTCTCTTTTCGGCAATGATATGTAATTTGGTGTTAATCCAAAACATTGCTATTCCAAATCTGTACAAGTTTTAACCTAAAATGGTCTGAGGGTAAAATACTCCTAAAGCATATGACCTGAGGAGACATAGAACCTTTTGACTGTGTTCACAGTTTGGATTTTGTTTTGGAATTATTTTAGACAGTTTTAGTCAAGATATTTCCTGTTGAAAAATGTACACTTTTTACCTGAATTACATTATGCTTTGTAGAAATTAGAGAAGAATAATGCATTTTATGAAGAGCTGGGTTTCATTCCTAGTGTGAAAATGAGCAGAATTTCATTTCTATGTATATTCACACAGGTCTGGTTTTATTGACTTCTGTCCCCTTCAAAAATCTCTGGGTACATATTTTTGCAGCCCAGTACCAGAAGAAAAAGTCTCTGTACAGCACAGAAAATGTTTTGGCACAAAGTAATTTTTATTTCCAAATGAATGACTTTACAGTTAGATGATATCAGGAATTACAATAATATCATATTTATATCTCTCAAGTGAATGAATAAAGCTATTATGCCCAAAAAATTGTGATATACTTGTGAGAAAACAGAATATTGTCTTGTATATGAGTATAAAAATTTCCATTGACCAGAGATTATGGTTATTGATAAACTGTGAGATGACCGCCACAGTTCTAATCATTGTGATGCAGTTTGCATAGGCCTGTTAAAGCCTCCACCCATTATGAGCCTGTAAGATCTCATACTTGAAAATGAAGGAAGAATCTTTTCCATGCATTATTTATTGTTGATATTGACTGTGTATACATTAACCAGGATCAGTTTAAATGCATACGCATTTCCCACCATCATAAAATACAGCTCTTCACAATCAAATATAATGGCTATGAATGGAATGATTTATGAATAAGCACCCCTACTCCTCTGGTCTACTTATGGACAAACCCTCTCAGCCAAAGCATCTAAAAGAGTCTTCCTCAGATGAAGAAGATGTTATGGAATTCTGTTGCATGCTGATTTCCTGAGACAGTGTGCTCTTTGTTCTGAGGAGCTGTGCATGCTATGACAGTCATCCCTTTGCTCAGTACAAAAAATAAAGTGTGAGATATTAGTCAATGAAGAAACAATGTCTGAAGCGTTTTACACACCATAGATAGATAGATAGATAGATAATTTCTTCTTACTGGAGTAATAGATTGATAAAATTTGTGAGGGCAGAAGATATAAATACTGTATTCATATGTATTAATAGAAAAATTAGAAATTAAATGTTCCTGCTAATACGTGTTCCATTAGAGTTGAGTGTCTGGAACATCACTCCATGAATCAACAAAGAAACAACTTTAGAACATTTCAAATCATGTGATTATACTGGAAAGTTAAGATATTTTAATCTATGTTGTTTAACTAAAGTCACCAGTTTTTTGGAATGCATAATAAAGAAGTTAGAGAATCTTCTTCTTCTTTCGGTTGCTTCCGTTAGGGGTTATCGCAGTGGATCATCTTCTTCCATATCTTTCTGTCCTCTGTGTCTTGTTCTGTCACACCAATCACCTGCATGTCCTTTCTCACCACATCCATAAACCTTCGCTTAGGCCTTCCTCTTTTCCTCTTCCCTGGCAGCACTATCCTTAGCATCCTTCTCCCAATATACCCAGCATCTCTCCTCTGCACATGTCCAAACCAACACAATCTCGCCTCTCTGACTTTGTCTCCCAACCATCCAACTTCAGCTGACCCTCTAATGTACTCATTTCTAATCCTATTCATCCTCGTCACACCCAGTGCAAATCTTAGCATCTTTAACTCTGCTACCTCTAGCTCTGTCTCCTGCTTTCTGGTCAGTGGTACTGTCTCCAACCCAAATGACATAGCTGGTCTTACTACCGTCCTGTAGACCTTCCCTTTCACTCTTGCTGATACCCGTCTGTCACAAATTATTCCTGACACTCTTCGCCACCCATTCCACCCTGCCTGCACTCTCTTTTTCATCTTTTCCACAATCCCCATTACTCTGTACTGTTGATTCCAAGTATTTAAACACTTCCACCTTCACCAACTCTACTCCCTGACCTCCCTCTCATTTACACACATGTATACTGTCTTCATTGACCTTCATTCCTCTCTTCTCTAGAGCATATCTCCACCTCTCCAGGGTCTCCTCAACCTGCTCCCTCCTATCGCAACAGATCACAATGTCATCAGCAAACATCATAGTCCACGGGGACTTCTGTCTAATCTTGTCTTGACATCACCATTGCAAATAAGAAACGGCTCAGAGCTGATCCCTGATGTAATCCCACCTCCAACTTGAATGCATCCATCACTCCTACCACAGAACTTATCATGGTCACACTTCACTTGTACATATCCTGTACAACTCTTACGTACTTCTCTGCCACTCCCGACTTTCTCATACAATACCACATCTCCTCTTGATGCACCCTGTCATATGCTTTCTCCAGGTCCACAAAAACACAATGCAACTCCTTCTGTCCTTCTCTAAACTTCTCCACCAACATCCTCAGAGCAAACATTGCATCTGTGGTGCTCTTTCTTAGCATGGAACCATACTGCTGCTCACTAATCATCACCTCACTTCTTAACCTAGCTTCCACTACTCTTTCCCATAACTTCACGCTGAGGCTCATCAATTTATTCCCCTGTAGTTACTGCAGTCCGGCACATCCCCCTTATTCTTAAATATTGGCACCAGTACACTTCTCCACTCCTCAGGCATCCTCTCACTTTCCAAGATTCCATTAAACAATCTGGTTAAAAACTCCACTGCCATCTCTCCTAAACACCTCCATGCTTCCACAGGTATGTCATCTGGACCAATGGCCTTTCTAATTTTTATCCTCTTCATAGCTGTCCTTACTTCCTCCTTGCTAATCCGTTGCACTTCCTGATTCACTATCTCCACATCATCCACCCTCTTCTCTCTCTCATTCCCTTCATTCATCAGCCTCTCAAAGTACTCTTTCCATTTGCTCAACACACTCTCCTCGCTTGTGAGCAAGTTTCCATCTTTATCCTTTATCACCCTAACCTGCTGCACATCTTTCCCAGCTCAGTCCCTCTGTCTGGCCAATTGGTACAGGTCCTTTTCTCCCTCCTTAGTGTCCAACCTCTCATAAACTCATCATACGCCTTTTCTTTAGCCTTTGCCACCTCTCTATTCACCTTGCGCCTGATCTCCTTGTACTCTTGTTTACTTTCTGCATCTCTCTGACTATCCCACTTTTTCTTTGTCATCCTCTTCCTCTGTATACTGTCCTGTATTTTCTCATTCCACCACCAGGTTTCCTTTTCCTCCTTTCTCTTTCCAGATGTCATGCCAAGCACCCTTCTTGCTGTCACCCTTACTACATCTGCTGTAGTTTCACAGCTGTCTGGTAACTCTTCACTGCCACCCAGTGCCTCTCTAACCTCCTTCCTAAACTTCCTTTTTCAACTTCCACCATTTGATCCTTGGCTCTGCCCTCACTCTCTTCCTCTTCTTGATCTCCAACGTCATCCTACAGACCACCATCCTATGCTGCTTAACTATACTTTCCCCTGCCACCACTTTGCAGTCTTCAATCTCCTTCAGATCAACTCTTCTGCATAGGATGTAATCTACCTGTGTGCATCTTCCTCCACTCTTGTACGTAACCCTATGTTCCTCCCTCTTCTTAAAATACGTATTCACCACAGCCATGTTCATCCTTTTGGCAAAATCCACCATCCTCTGACCTTCTTCATTCCTCTCCTTGACACCATACCTACCCATCACTTCCTCATCTCCACTGTTCCCTTCACTAACATGCTCATTGAAATCCGCTCCAATCACCACTTTCTGTCCCTTGGGTACACTGTTCATCACTTCATCCAACACTCCAAAAATCTTCTTTCTCACCCATTACACACCCAACTTGCAGTGCATATGCACTAACAACATTCATCATCACACCTCCAATTTCCAGCTTCATAATCATTACTCTGTCTGACACTCTTTTCACCTCCAAAACACTCTTGACATACTGTTCCTTAAGAATAACTCCTACCCCATTTCTCCTCCCATCCACACCATGATAGAACAATTTGAATCCACCTCCAATCCACTTGGCCTTACTCCCCTTCCATTTAGTCTCTTGCACGCACAACCTTCCTTCTCTCCATCATATCTGCTAACTCTCTCCTCTTACCAGTCATACTGCCAGCATTCAAAGTTCCTACCCTCAGTTCCACTCTCTTTACCTTCCTCCTCTCCTCCTGCGTCCGGACACGTCTCTCCCCTCTTCTTCTCCTTCTTCGGCCACCAGTAGCCCAATTTCATGAAGAAACACACTGGTTTGTGGATCCCCTGAGGCTGGGTTCGCATAAAGAATAAAAATGTAAAAAAGTGAGAAAAATTATAATTTGTCAGAAGAATATAAATACATAGGTTTTGAGGATGTTTAAATATTTAACCCATCTATTTTACCATTCATTTACATGTTCTCATTCTCATACTCTTTTTTGAATAACCAACATGACTTTATGTGAAAATCAATGTTCATTCGCCACAGGTAGTTTGAAAGATGAAGGATGGAGTGATTAAATAGTTAATTCCTTAGTAGTACAACACCAGGCATCCACTTTAATATATAAATTAATGTTCCTAACTTTTAAATGATTGTTCCAAGTGTCAGACAGGCAGGCAAAGTAGTTGTAGCCAGGTAGTGTGCTGTAGTGGCTGATATACAGTAGTCGCCCAGAGCTGTTGGATCAGTTGCAATCTCGGATTCACTATGGAACCCTGAGAAAATAACTTAACCTGCTTGTGCTCCAATTGTGTATGGATGTATTTAAAAAATGTATTTCAAAATATATAATAAAAAAATGTATTTACAAAAAATTATAATGAATTCTGATGTTTAATTCATTTTGCATTAAGGGCAGCAGCCAAATATATACTTAA
Source organism: Polypterus senegalus (assembly GCF_016835505.1). Taxonomy (NCBI): domain Eukaryota; kingdom Metazoa; phylum Chordata; class Cladistia; order Polypteriformes; family Polypteridae; genus Polypterus; species Polypterus senegalus. The sequence continues at coordinate 117,963,301 of NC_053160.1, read as the reverse complement.
TAATGACGATCAAAAAGCAACATAAGCAGCTTCAAGGGCATCTGTATAATAATTATTATTTATATTTCATTTTATATTTGGCTAATGCCTTAAATCAAATCAACTTGCATGATCAGGATCAAGTGCAATTGTTTATATTCATTTTATATAATTGCAGGTTAAATGATTTGCTCAAGGTGACAAAGTGAGCTAATCAAATTATAAATTTAAGGATAAGTAATCTTTCTTCACTCCTCCACTGTTTTAACTCAATTAATAAATTAATTAACTATATAATAAAAGAAGTTTAATTCGGTTGAACTAATAAATTCAGATGTGTCATCGGCATAGAAATAAAAATGTCATGTTGCTTAATGATATTCCCTAACTGAACTATTCGGATTGATTCCCCAGAAAATGAAATGGAGGGACAACAACTATCTAACAGTGGAAACAATGAGAGAGCGCTGTCATCATATCTTTGAAATGTTTAAATTTAAGATAGACCAATGAAGAACAATGACTTTGTAAAAGCAATCTCAAACCTGTGTAAAGAAAAGCTATGGTCACTTGTGCCAAAGCCAGCTCTTAAGTCCTAAATCATAAGATACATTAGTACACATTGTGACAGATAGGGGGCGCTATTGCTCCCTTGAACCCCTGTCCAAGACTCCAAACACCACGTAATAATCCAATAATTGATTTTATTCTTCACAAACAGTGCACCAAGCACCCTCCTCTCCACTATACTCATTAAATTAAATACAAATACAATAAACCAATCCCCCACACTCCCAGACGCGTTGCCACCCTTCCACCCAGCTCAGCTCACCGTCTGGGAGCTCCCACAATCCTTTTATAGTCCCTGACCCAGAAGTGTTCCAATCCCCAGTCCATGTGATCTTCTATCACTTCCGTGTCAGATCAAAAGTCCTTTTCTTCATCCTGGAAGTACGTCACTTCTGCCGTCGCTCTGCTTATGACACACTTCCAGGTTATAGGGCACATATGACTCTTTGCTCCTCCCTGCAACTCCCTCTTGCGGCCCCTGTGGTATCCAGCAGGGCTGTGGATAAAAACTCCATTGTCAATGATTCCCTGCTGGTCTTTGGGGCACCTCCATACTGCAGGGAGGGCTGCATCTGGCGGCCTGGGGGTATTGGCTGGGATGACAAGCCGGCCATAGACCACAACATGTTATTGCTGTCTCTTTTTCATGGCTGTGGCAAAGACTGAAAAAAAATGTTCTGCAAATGTGTTTTCAATATGTACAAGACTAAAATAGGGTATGAAGTTAGAAAGCAATTACAAACTTGAAGCTGGTTTGTAAATCTTCTAAAAACATAATAAAATTCTACAGATGGGAGAGCTCCTTACGGTAGCAAACAACTAAACCGATCTAGACAATTTTAAGCATCATTATATTTACCATTTCTATTTTAGGTCTCAGTAGTTTATTTCTTGTGAAGATTTGCTTTCTGATTTGTCTTGAATGTACCGGTCTCCCGATACTCCTAATGTTTGGTTAATAGACAACATTTTTAGATTCTCTATCATGACGGTGGTTGCTTTCTATCTGAAGTGTTTATGTGTAACAAACTACTGTACCCCAGTGGGAATCAGACATCCATTACATATTAAATTAAAGAAAGCTGGCTAGACTTTCATTTTGAATCAGCAGCCAAACTATTTTTGTTAATAACGAATGTTGGTAGGTGTTAAATAAATTGATATTTGTCTACTTTTAGGCCTCATTAAATCATTGTAAGAATAGTGAGCATAAAGTTTTCATAAGTATACATATAGTATGTGACTCCTTTACGAATAAAGAAATTACTGTCATTTATAAGACCAGATCTTCCGATAAGGTTTGTTAAAAAGCAATTTTGGAATATATTAATAGCGGTTAATCTAAAATATTTTCCATCCCTACAAATTATTATTGTTTTTATTTGAGGAGGAAGACAGCTTGTATGATTTTAATATTAGAGAAGAAAAATGAATGTATATGCAACCACAAATCAGGAGTTCACTAAGAAGGCAGGGAGAAAGTAAAGTTTTATAGTTATATTGACAAAGAAAGAATGCTACTACCATGAAGAAACAAAGAAAGAAGAAAAGTACGTAAGGCATGCAAAGTAAGATACAACAAAGGTTAGCAGATATTGAAGCTCATTATAGAAGACCTTACACACTGAACCGATTCTGTCATCTTTTGCTCTGACAACTAACTGGAGGATCAGTTTCTAATGAACAATGTCAACAAATGTGCTTTTTGTTTCAATTTTATAATACAGTTTAAGGTCGCAGTCATGTGTAACTAAAGAATTGAGACTCATTTTCAAGATCACCCATTGCTCATATTTTTACTGTCGCCTCTCTCTGTTTAGGTTGCACTGCAATTTTCACTGCTAAAAAATATAACAAAGTCAAGGGGTGCATCAATACAATTTTAGATTTTACAAAATCTTTAAAATCTTTCAAGAGTCTAAATCCTTTTGCAAGACATTGTATGAACCAGACCTCATCCTACTTAATAACCAACATCATAAAAGCTTTTTTATTCTTTGAAATATTTCATTTTTTGAGACATGCAGATCCTGTGCATTAGAGACAAATTGCACTACCTTCTGTACGTATTAAGCTGTGTTTTTCAGACACTGCAAATTATTTTCATACATTCTGACGGCAGAAAAATCATGCATGGATAATATGTGGTCTCAACAAATGCTGCAAAAACTCCAGGAGAAATTAACAAGAAACACTGGTGGAATCTGGATTTTTTGGTTTAATTTAGTCTATGCTTAAATTTATAGAAAGACTGAAGAATGTTTAAAAAGATGCTGTAAACAGTACCCAGTTTAAGGGGGGATGCTAACGAAAACTGTTTTTCTTGATAAAAATTCAATTTCTAGTATGAACAGAATGCAATTTCAAACATTTCCATTAGAAAGGCTCAGCTGTATGCATACGATGTAGGTTAATTCTTACGCTGCACTCACAGTCTTCAAGGCCATTAGTGAAAGTGTCACAGTGGCTGAATGTCTCTGTAACAAGAAAATGATCTTCTTTACTCATCCCTTCTCCCATCTGTCTCCAGTTCTGCAAAAAGATATACTGAGCTCAGTTGGCCCCACTGGAGCACTTGTGACACAAAGCTTTCAACACTTTTTGGCCTTTCAGAGATATGGCCATTTATTGGCGAAGACAGCTCTTCGGTTACCATTCATCTTCCTGTCCTTTCCTCTGTCTTGTGTAGTTGAGTCATAGATCTAAACCTTCTGTTATCATCTTCTACACCTCCCCATTTCAGTGTGCTGTTTTAAACACTTGTCTTAATGCTGCACCAATGTAGCCAGGAAAAGGGCAGAGGCCTTTTTTTTCACTTTTCTAATCTCAAGATTAGCAACATCCTCACCTTTCATCTTAACACAGTTGTAACACATCAGATAAATGCCTAATTTGACTTAAAGGTAATAGCAATAAAGTAAAATTTTATATGCACACACAAGTATATAAATTTCTTTTAGAACATAATTTGAAGCAAGAAACTAAAGGTGACCATTTTGCTTAACTTTCCATTTTTTCCTAACTTGAAATCAATATTGTCTTTCTTCCGTAAATACTTTATAATCTTAATACTTTGTATCTTAAGCCTGGTCATCCATTTCCTATTGAACTTAAATTTCAGACTGAGCATGTTATTTAAGGAATTTTAAGTAGCTTATGTGTTTGCTTCTACGGTAAGTTGAAGAATTCCATATTGATATGAACTCATGAAACCGACAGTAGTCACATTTACCTGAGGAAAAGGGCATTCCCTGTTTCACAGTCAAGTGGTGTTTTGAATTCAAGCAAGGTCAAGGTACAACAGAAGGGACCCCTAAACTCTGTCACATCATGGAAGGAATGAGCTGAGCTGAGAGTTTCAAAAAGCTGAATGACAGCTTCAAAAGCTTGGACAAGTGTTACAAGATTATGGAAGGCTGACTGTAGAGATCAGCAGTTAAGTGACGTCCAAGGAGACATTTAAACAGTCCTAGTAAATATACACTGCTCACAAAAATTAAAGGAACACTTTAAAGAAACACATTAGATACATCAGATCTCAATATGAAGTTGGATATCTATACAAATAACGACAGGGCAATGTCTTAGGAACAAAAGGATGCCAAGTCTTTTAATGGAAATAAAAGTTTTCTAGCTACAGAGGGCTCAATTGTGTAGACACCCTAAAATCAGAGTGAAATGAAGATGTGGCAGGCTAGTCCATTTTTTTCAAAAACTTAATTTCTGCTACTCAAAATGCTTTTCAGTATCTTGTGTGGCCCCCACGAGCTTGTATGCATGCTTGACAATGTCGGGGCATGCTCCTAATGAGATGACGGATGGTGTCTTGTGGCATTTTCTCCCAGATCTGTATGAGGGCATCCCTGAGCTGTTGTACAGTCTGAGGAGCAACCTGGCGGAGCCTAATGGACCGAAACATAATGTCCCACAGATGTTCTATTGGGTTTAAGTCAGGGGATCGTGAAGGCCATTCAATTGTTTCAATTCCTTCATCCTCCAGGTACTGCCTGCATACTCTTGCCACATGAGGCCGGGCATTGTTGTGCATTAGGAGGAAACCAGGACCTACTGCACCAGCGTAGGGTCTGACAATGGGTCCAAGGATTTCATCCTGATACCTAATGGCAGTCAAGGTGTCTTTGTCTAGCTTGTAGAAGTCTGTGCGTCCCTCCATGGATATGCCTCCCCAGACCATCACTGACCCACCACCAAACTGGTCATGCCGAATGATGTTACAGACAGCATAACATTCTCCATGGCTTCTGCAGACCCTTCAAAGTCTGTCACATGTGCTCAGGGTGAACCTGCTCTCATCTGTGAAAAACACAGGGTGCCATTGGTGGACCTGACAATTCTGGTATTCTATGGTAAATGCCGATCGAGCTCCACTGCGCTGGGTTGTGAGCACAGGGCCCACTAGAGGACGTTGGGCCCTCAGACCACCCTCAAGAAGTCTGTTTCTGATTGTTTGGTCAGAGACATTCACACCAGTGGCCTGCTGGAGGTCATTTTGTAGAGCTCTGGAAATGCTCATCCTGTTTGTCCTTGTCCAAAGGAGCAGATACCAGTCCTGCTGATGGGTTAAGGACCTTCTATGGTCCTGTCCAGCTCTCCTAGACTAACTGCCTGTCTCCTGGAATCTCCTCCATGCCCTTAAGACAGTGCTGGGAAATGGACAGATGTCCTGACATTTTCCTTTAGAATTCTCTGATATATTTCAATATTCATTGTTACATCAGTGAAGGCAAGCCATCCTGGCCCAGATGCAGCAAAACAGGCCCAAACCATGATACTTCCACCACCATGTTTCACAGATGGGATAAGGTTCTTCCTTGTTTTCCTTTCTCCAAACATAACGCTTTTCATTTAAACGAAAAAGTTCTATTTTGGTCTCATCCGTCCACAAAACATTCTTCCAATAGCCTTCTGGTTTGTCCATGTGATCTTTAGCAAACTGCAGACGAGCAGCAATTTTTCTTTGGAGAGCAATGGCTTTCTCCTTGCAGCCCAGCCATGCACACCAGTGATTCAGTGTTCTCTTGATGGTGGACTCATGAACATGAACATTAGCCAATGTGAGAGAGGCCTTCAGTTGCTTTGAAGTTACCCTGGGGTCTTTTGTGACCTTGCCGACTATTACACGCCTTGCTCTTGGAGTGATCTTTGTTGGTCGACCACTCCTAGGGAGGGTAACAATGGTCTTGAATTCCCTCCATTTGTACACAATCTGTCTGCCTGTGGATTGGTGGAGTCCAAACTCTTTAGAGATGGTTTTGTAACCTTTTCCAGCATGATAAGCATCAACAACTCTTTTTTTTGAGGTCCTCAGAAATCTCCTTTGTTGTGAAGAGCAGACTTTGATAGATCCCTGTTCTTTAAATAACACAGGGTGCCCACTCACACCTAATTGTCATCCCATTGATTGAAAACACCTGACTCTAATTTCACCTTCAAACTAACTGATAATCCTTGAGGGTCACATACTTTTGACACTCACAAATATGTAATATTCGATCATTTTCCTCAATAAATAAATGACCAAGTATAATATTTTTGTCTCATTTGTTTAACTGGTTTCTCTTTATCTACTTTTAGGACTTGAGTGAAAATCTGATGATGTTTTAGGTCATATTTAGGCAGAAATGCAGAAAATTCTAAAGGGTTCACAAACTTTCAATCACCAATGTAGGTTCACATAGCTGTCTTATCTCAAAATTAGATGGGTTTACACCTATTACCTAATCGAGCAGGACATGTCCTCTAGTACAGGGATGCACTCTGATTGCCTTTTCTGCTAGGCCAAAATGTAACAGGAAACTCCACATTTACTCTCATTAATGTTTTGTGTTTACAATATTGGAAGTTTCTGATACTACAAAGTTGTCGTTTAAGGAAAGGCCTTGACATTTAACCAATCAGTTTTGAAGGTAGCTACTAACATAATTGAACAGGAAGTCTATGTGAGAAGCCACACAAGTTCACATCCTTTAATATCAGTTTAACTTAGGAACTTAAACAATGACAGGTTTTTCCCCTGCAAGTCTGGAGGATTTTGAATATTTGTGTGTGAAGGATGCGGACAGGGTCTGTTTTTCTTTGAAGTGTGTATAATGCCATAAATCAGGAAGAACATAAAAAGGTAAACAAGATTAACTGTTTGAAGATAAAGACCCTTCATCATCTATCAAAATATAGGTGATATTCTATTAGTTTGGAGGAAAAATCTGGCATTTTAATTCCAAAGGCAAGTAGATTTTTTAAACCTTTAATAATGCATATAAAAATTGTCTGCCTTCTTACATACAGTTCATGCTTTATGATGTCAGCAGCTAATTTAAAAGCAGATTGGTTTAATTTAAATGCCCGTCTCTGAATGACAACCTTAACGTGGCTCCAGGCACAAAAGAAATCTGGCAATATCAGAATCCACCAGAAAGTGGCGTTAATGAGAACTATAAGAACATGAGGAAACAGCAGACCACTTAGAGTACATAAAACTTGTAAGAGACATTCTGATGATGATACGGATTATAACTTAGTATTTCATTACAGAGTACTCATAAGAGATATCTGTTTAAAAGCAACTTTAGGGATGCCAGGTCCTTAAAAAATGTATAGCTCAAGGACAGCCTATAAATAGCCCAGGAGAGGTGTCAGAGTGAGAGGGTTAGATACATACTGAGTGTATGGTGTCCTCCCTCAGAGATAGTTTGGAGTGATAGATTGGGTATTTTACAACAATAAGGATCATATACAAGTGCAAATATTAGTGGAAGACTTGTCAGATTGATGAAAAATATGGTATAAAAATGCCCAAAATACCACATTATTTTGTAAAAAGTAGCTCAGGAAACCACAACCCCTTGCGGATGACAATCAAAGATAGCAAAAGTGGAAAAAAAAACAAAGACCTGGCAATACGGAGCAACATGGAATGTTTGGCCCTGAGGAAGATGTTAACCTGAAATGCGTCAGACCCTGAAGGACATACTTTGACACCTCGTTACTACCAAATTTCATAATGGAAGACATGGCTTTATTGGACATTTGCAAATATGCTGGTAATAATATGTCTACTAATTTTTAAAAATTGAAATTTTGGAATTTTTTCAATTTTTTATGTAAGTTTTATGTACGTTTTCTGCTGTTTCCTTAACAAAGACATTAATAATAATCGGTCTGACATACATCATTGTAAACTCTTAAATTCTTTTCAGGTTTTTGAAATTTCCTTTTGTCACATGGAGATTAAAGAAAATATATTCCTCTTTACATGCTGCACATTTCAACCCTCAGTATAACAACTTACTTTCTGCAAACAGATGATAAAAAAATGGAAGTGTCTCAAGCTCAAATTGGCCTGCACCAACACATTAACTCTGAAAATCCAGCAGTAAAACTGGTGTCAAAGACCTTGATAGCACAAAAGCTAAGCAGTACTAGAGACCTAACTCTGTGGAGTCAAATCCTATTTGTTCATTGATGTTGAGCAAGTTGAAAAAGCTGCCTGTACACATACAGCAAAATATGCCTATGTAGTGTTAACACAATGGAGTGATTTTCAGTCAGACAGACAAGAATAATACTGAAGAGTATGACCTTGAAGAGTTCACCCTCCAAAGATGGAAGGAAAACGAGAGGAACATTTCTGAATTAAAATAAAAGGTGCTGGGGAGGTTGGCAACTTGCCCAGCATGTGACTGCACATCTCACCTTCAGATTTTCTTTCATGTTAGTTTACTTTGATAGTGGGTGGCAACAAACCTTACAGTCCACCTTTGTGGATTCTTTCGTTTCTTTACATTTAAGGAACAAATCTGAAAACAGGGGTCTCCACAAACTGCACAAAGCCACCTTGAAAAAAACACTAATAAGTGCTAATAACCAGGTCACACCTTAAATGTCAGGCTTAAATTTCACACAACCATTGCCCAAATGTACTTTGTTTTTCTTCATTATTAAGCTACAGGACCAAAAAAAAAAAAAATTATCTGTATAGCCATAGGGTAATCCCTAAACATACAACCCTGCATCATGTGTGACACCAGGATTAATGCTGCTGCCTATCAGGTCAGGGTTGTTCAAACTCATCTGGAAATGTCCTATTCCACAGAACCTCATTATCATTTTGATAAAACCAGAAGACCATATGCTGTTTTGTTTGCACACTTTGTCCGAACAATAACATTTAGTAAGCCAAATTGTTCCCAACAAAATAATTTCCATAACTTATGGTAGTCATAACTACAGTAAATAAAGAGTAGAGCATCTCTTTGTGTGTGCTGACTTACTGCTGATCATCCATAAAATGTAAGCTTATAAAAACTCCTGAACTCTCATTGATCTTTAACCACAATTACCTAGCACATGAAGAATTATATGTGCGAGCCCATCAACTGATTATTTTATGACCTTGCAATATCATGGTGAGCCAGGGCAGAAACCAAGCGTGGACAAGATGCCAGTTCACCATAGTACACAGCCATCATGGAAGGAAACTAAAGACCCCAAAACAAAAGCTGCCAATATACAAGGAGAGCATGAAAAATGAAGAACCAGACAGGGACATTATTATGTATTATTTAAAAAAGAATTAGCTTCTACTCTACATTGGTTTATGGGCAGCAAGGTGGTAACTGATGCTGCTTGTCAGATGCAACATTTTGATTCCTGTGTCCAGATGCTCTCTGTGTAGAGTTTGCACATTTTCCCTGTTTCTCCATGGGTTTTTTTCAATGCAAAATACGGATGGAAAATTAAATTATAATGATAAATTTGCCCTGGCGCAGTGGACATGATGCAGTACTTGGTCCCTGTACAGGGTTGGTTCTTGCACCACCGTCCTAAGACCATGAATTGGATTAAGTAAGTTTGATAGGGTAATGTAATGCTATAGTTGTATATAGAGTTTGTGGTTTACAATTTTAGGTTCAACCTGAAAGTTACCATATAAACTCGCGTATAAGTCACGTCTTGAAAGCCAAAAAATCAATCATAAAATCTGACCCCGACTTATACACCCGTTCAAAAATACGACACTTAATTTTTTTTTCCACATCTTCTTGCTTCCTCTAATCTCGTACCAGTTTTGTTAGACATATCGAATTTTGCTGCAGGAGCGCAGTTACCAATTTCTTTTGCCATTTCAACGACTTTTAATTTAAAACAAGCTTCATCTTTTCTGCTGATCGAACGCTCCATTGTGGATAAGGCATGCTCTTATGATAAAGGTGTATGAGGGTGTGAGATACAAAAAACACAAAACAGTGCAAATGCCGTTTTGGAGTAGTTCGGGTATTACCGTGTGGTCATGTAGACACAATATATTGGAGAAAAAGGGAGTGTGCTCCATGGTTACTTTCTCAGGTGGGCGTTAGCATATCATAATCTCTTGGACCAAAAGTGTAAGTTTTCTGCATTCGACTTATACGACCAACATTATAAAATACCAGAAATAATACAGTAAAATCAAGTCTCAACTAATTCACAGGAGAACGCGAGTATATACGGTACTTGCAATCCTGTTTTCTAATTTTCTGCATTTTTTTATTTTGATACTGTGAATATGAAGTATTTTATTTTATATGGCAATGCCTGAATTCTTAAAAGCAATAGAATATTACAGTAATATAACTGGTATCACAGCTTTTAAGGTTTTCTCCAAATGCTTTACACTGCACAACAATTTTTTTGAAAAGTTTTTGCTGATTGTGACAGGTACCTACTGGGTATGGACAAATATAGTCTTGGTTTTACTGCATCACGTAGGAACTCTGAGAAACAGACATTTATATGTTTACTGACAATAATGTATTAAGTCACATTTATGTTTCACATAAGCTATTAAATTCAACAGAATTAAAAGTGTTTTGCTCCTGATTTTCTTTTGTATGCAATGTCTGGTGCATCACGTTGCAGTGTCCAACAGTAGTCAGCAAACATTAATGGATTCCAGTTACCCTGGTATCGTTTCTCCATCGTTGCAATGTCCTGGAAACCTTTAACCATGTTTGTCAGTGACAGCGCTGAGATTTGCAGGGAAGAAGTCCAAGTGTGAGTGGAGGAAATGAATCTTGAGTGACATGTTGCACTTCATTGTCTTGTATGCTTTGAGAAGTCTGTCTACCAGCTGAATATAGTTTGGGGCTCTGTAATTGCCCAGAAAATTGTCAACAATGTCTTTGAAGGCTTTCCAGGCAATTTTTTCTGGCCCAAATAACAGATCTTCAAACCGCTTGTCACTCATAACATGTCTGATATGGGGGGTCAACAAAAATGCCCTCTTTGATCTTGGCGTCAGTTATTCTTGGGAACATCTGTCTTAAATAATGAAACCTTCACCTTCCTTGTTTAGTGCTTTCACGAAATTCTTCATGAGTCCCAGTTTTATGTGAAGAGGAGGCAAAAATATCTTTGCCGGGTTGACAAGCGATTCACGTGTTGCATTTTTCTTTTAACGGAGTGGCCAGTTCTGTCGAGAATAGTGTGACTCTTTGGCACGGCTGTCCCATTCACAGATGAAACAACAGTACTTTGTATAGCCAAGCTGCAGTCCTAGTAACAGAGCAACGACTTTAAGATCTCCACAGACATTCCAGTTGTGCCTACTATACTGGAAGTGCTTCAGCAACAGTTCCGTATTCTCATATGTTTCTTTCATGTGCGCTGGATAGCCAACAGGTACTGAAGGATAAACGTTGCCATTGTGTAGCAGAACAGCTTTCAGGCTTAACATTAACAAATCAATGAAGAGACACCATTCTTATGGGTTGTGATCACAACCAAAGGCCGAGAACAATCCTTCAATGTCACAATAGAAACAGAGACTGTCAGCTTCTGCAGAACATTTGGTTATATCATGATGTCGGCCTTGAAACACAGAAATTTTTGTACCTGGTGACAGCAAACACCATTCCTGCAAAATCCGGGTCAATGTCACTGTGAGTATCCTGCATTACAGTTTTTTCATCTGGTTCATCTCTGGTGGTTTCGGAATTGGAAGACTGTTGTCATGTGGCACAGGTCTCATTGCTAAAGGCAGATAAGGATATTCAATTGACTTCTTGTTTTTGACAGAGAAACCAGACACATTAGTCAAACAGAAGTAACAGTCCGTCACATGGTCTTTCTGTTCTCGCTATATCATCGGAACAGCAAATGGCATCATCTTTTGAGTGCCTCTAAGCCAGGCTCTCAGACTGATAGCACAAGTCACACAGCAAATGTGAGGTGCCCATTCCTTGTCTTGATCACCAATTTTGCAGCTGAAATACAGATGATAAGCTTTCTTCACAAGAGCAGTCATCCAAAGTCTCTGAGGCGCAAGTGTACATTCGCCACAGATTTAGCAGAATGTATCCCGGCTGTTACGACATTGATGAGACATATCACCCAACATCAAAACGTCTATAGCATCAAGCTTACTTACTATTATATTGCTACCGATACTATATTTTACTATACTGATACTATACATACACACTGATTATCTATATTAACCAAATTAGCAGGATTGGTGTATGCAAGCCACCTTTATAGCATGCTGAGACAGCATCAAGCTCGTTCAGACCTGCCCAGGCATGCTCAAGATGTCACCTTCCACAGAACAGCTTCCAATCTGGCCTGATTCCATGCCTGGACATGCCTAGGCTGCACAAACCGTTGTTGATAAGTCACTTACGGGAGCGAAAATGTTTGGATACAAATATAAGAAAAAATCATGACAAAACTGAAGATCTCTCTGAAACGGTACATTTACTGGGTAAATTTTGATGTGATATTCATGATCAGCAACCAAAAATCTATAAGAAACATCCAACAGTGTTCGAGAAGCAAAAACTTTGTTGTGCAGTGATATGAACAAAAAGAAAACTGCAGTTACATTGCGCAACACTGTAATTTTTCACTGTGCATTTTATAGCTTCTGATGTTCTGTAGTAAAAAAAAAAAAATTAAAGTGCTGCACTGCCCCCTTATGGACTAAAGGTTTAACTGCATAACATAGTTTCAGCAAAGAACAGTAAAACTAACTGAGAACAAGTTCAAGCTTACTAACTCATTTTCAAGTCATCTGACATTACTGTGTATTCATTTACTAGAAGGAATACAAGAAATAATTTGCTGTGCATAACATTTACATTTATGGAAGACTGACTATATTATGAAGTATAGGTTCTGAGTCCGAATCAGCTTTGTCATTCTTGTTTGTAACATGTTTATTAGACAAAAAATACTGTGAATGTCACAAATTCAAATATATGACACCACTGCAATAGATGATAAGTACAAAGCTATAAACTAACAATGAAGTATTTTGGAGAAAGAATAAGACACTGATTCACCTCAAACTGTTAATCACTATTGGGCGCGCTATATGAACTTCAGAAATCTGACATTACCAGTACTCTTCATTGTTTACAGCAGAGTAACACAATAAGTACAAAGTGATAAATCACACATACATTTTTTGCACAAGCAAGAAGATAATCTCGGCATATGACTGGAACTTCTTCCTCTTTATCTTTTCCCACTTCTATATGGAGTTGATGTGCTCGAGTAACCTGCCCTATACAGCTCGTCCTGCACCTCCCCCTCTGTAAAACCGTTTTCCTTCAGCTGTCCTTTTACTTCATCCATCCACATCTGCTTTGGACTTCTGCACTCTCTTTTCCCCTTGTACTTCCATTCCCATCACTCTTTAGCCCACATACTCATTTTTGCTCCTCGTTACATGTCCACACCACTTCAACCTACTTTCCTGTACTTTCTAAGATTTCTCTTTCACCTCTGATTGTGTCATGTCCTATTATGCTAATTTTTTGTAATCCACCTTAACATTTTAATTTCTGCCACATTCTTCTTGGTCTCCTGAATTGTCTGTACTGCCCATGTATCAGCTCTATATATCTTTGGTGGTCTTACCACCATCTTAAAAACCTTACCTTTAACCTTTACCTCAATTCTTCAATCACACAATACTCTGGATACCTTTTTCCAATTGTTCCATCCACTCTGCACTATATGGGCTATCTCTGCATCTAATATTCCATCCTGAACTACCATTGATCCTAGGTATTTAAATTTATCCACTCTTTACAACAGCTGTCCCTGCAGGGTAACTTATGAATCCTGATCATCAATAAACCTCACATATTCTGTTTTCTTTCTGTTTATCTTCAACCCTCTATCTTCCAAAGCCCTTCTCCATTCTTCTCACTTCCTCTTTTCTGGTTCTACACAACACAATGTCAACCAAAACAAAGTATGCACCGGGGGATTGGTCTTTAATTCCATGACTCAGCACATCCATAACCAGGTCAAAGATGTAAGGATTTTAAAAAGACCCCTTGTGTAAACCTAATCTAACTGGGATCGTGTCTGTTACCCAAACACTGCTTTTAACCCGAGTCCCCACATACCTCTCTGGTACTTCTTTCTTTTTCATGCATCTCCAGACCTCCTGACATGGCACTTTATCCTAAGCCTTTTCCAAACCAATAAACATCATATGCAGTCCTTTCTGCTTTTCTTGATCCTTCTCTATGAGCTGTCTCAATGCAAAGATTGCATGAGTTGTTCCTCTCCCTGGCATAAAACCAGACTGCTCCTCTCCTATAGCGGTTTCTTCACTAAACCTTCTTTCTATAACCCTTTCCCAGATTTTCATTGAGTGTGACTTTATCCCGCTTTATCCCTCTATAGTTTTCACAATCCTGAATGTTGCCCTTCTCCTTATAAATGGATACAATCACATTGCTCCTTCACTCATCTTGTATTATCTCCTGTTCATAGATATTCTGTATTAAATCTAACAACATATCTAACTCCCTCTTCTCTTAAATTTATACTACACCTCTGTTAGTATTTCATCTTTTCCTGTTACCTTTCCATTTTATATACTTTTCAGTTCCCCCTTTCCTTCCTCCCTCCTTATTCTTGGTATTAGCCCTTCATTTTGGACTCAATCTCCAAATACTAGTCTTGCATTTTTTTTTTGATCCAATGGCTTTTCAAAGAACCTCCAATTTATTCTTGATTGTGTCATGCTCTTTTAAGATGACTTCTTGGTAATCTTTTATTTGGTTTATCTAATTAAAATCCTTTCTAGCTTTGTACCTAGTCTTCACTATTCAAAAAATAATTCTCACTCTTTTGTCTCCAATTTTTCATACACATGCTTGTGCCTTAGCTCTTGCCACTGCCCTCAGTGCCTCCTTGATTGTCTGCTTATACATTTCCCTGTCTCTCTCCCTCTCTCACTGATTGGCTCTACAGTATGTCTTCTTTGCATCCGTTTTAGCCTTAATCCCATTCTGTTCCACCACCGTGTCTTGTTGACCGCAGGTGGGTTCTTTCCTGCCATCCTACCCAACACCTCTTCACCTACTCTTAATACAACTTTTCTGTTCTTCTCCCACCATTCCTGCACACTCTCAGATGACTACACTTAATTTAAAACTACCTCCCTAAACTTATTCTTAATCCCTTCCTTTCTTAATCTCCACCGCTTTATCCTTGGTGCTGCTTAGTGTGGTTTTATTCTTTTGCAGATTCTGATCTCTCAGTCACCACAACTTATGCTACACTGTCACACTCTCCCCATTAATAACCTTAAAATTCTCTCTTTTACAAATGAGATCTTCTACACATTACATAGTCTACTTGACTGATTTGCTTTCTTTTTAAAAAATGTAAATCTACTATCCTCTATTCTTCTCAGTTTATCTCCCCTATTTCCCACCCTCTATATACTCTCTCTATTATCTGTCTACTCCCCACGTGCACTTTAAGATCATCCATACATCCATCACCCAACCCGCTATATCCTAACACCGGGACACATGGGTCTGGTGGAGCCAATCCCAGCCAACACAGGGCGCAAGGCAGGAACAAATCTCTGGGCAGGGCACACACACTAGGGACAATTTGGGATTGCCAATGCACCTAACCTGCATGTCTTTGGACAATGGAAGGAAATCGGAGCACCAGGAGGAAACCCATGCAGACACGGGGAGAACATGCAAACTCCACGCAGGGAGGACCTGGGAAGCGAACCCAGGACTCCACCACCATGCCTCCCGTTTTACATCATCACCAACAGTAATCCTTTTTGTACTGCTCTAAGATCTTCATCCATTTGTGTTCAGAAAACTACCTTCTCCTCTTCCTCACAGCTCACTTGAGAAGCAGATGCAAAAACAACATTAACTACAGTCTCATTAAGGCCCAGCGTGACACTCATCACCCTTCCTATTCCCACTGTCAAGACTATCTTTTAGTTCTTTGGATACTACTATACCTACACCATTTCTCTCTTGCTTTCTTGCTCATTTGCTCCACTGTACAAGTTAAAGCATCCTCCCAATTCTCCTGACTTATTCCCTTTGAATCTAGTTTACTAAAAACACAACACTTTCCTTACTTCCATCAAATCTGCCAACTCTCCTTATTTTCCTGTTCATTGTCCCAACACTCAGTGCCCCATTCTTACCCTTGACTTACCCTTTTCTTTCCCCTTGCTTTGTCTTCTTCTTCTGGACTAACTTTTTAAACTGCGCCTGTCTTTGGCCCAGTAGCTCTCAGGTGAGGCCCCAGCATGTCACCTAGAGAGTACACATTAGCATTTTCCAAAGCTAATTGGATTGATTCCATCATTAAGGTTTTGCCTAAGTTTTACAGCCAGATATCCTTAGTAACACTAACCCTCTCTATCTATCCAGGTTTGAGACTGGTACAAGAATTAGGACCCTAAAGTTCTAAATTGCAGACATGAAAAGATTTATTACTATGCCTATCTGGTCTACACAAATGTAGTGGAATTTTACCCTAATATCTGTTTGAAAGGCGTCACTAAATTGTCCTTGAATGAGTAAAAAAATAATTAAGCTTTAGAATTGATTAGCACCTCATTTAAGGCTTAGACCAGTCTTGCACCTGGGGCTACCACTGAATCTTTTGCAATGAATAAGTGGATTGTCAAATGGACATATTAACCTAGTCACAGGGGATGCACAAACCAGTGTGTTTCTTCGTGCCAGACACAAGCCCCGATAAATGGGGAGGGTTACGTCAGGAAGGGCATCCGAGTGTAAAATTTTGCCAAATCAATATTCGAACAACAATACAAATTTCCATACCGGATCAGTTGAGCCCTGGGTTAACAATGACAGTCACCAGTACTGTTAGCCAACAGGGTGCTGGTGGAAATTGGGCTACTGTTGGCCGAAGAAGAAGGAGAAGAAGAGGGGGGAGACGTGCCCAGAGGCAGGAGGAGAGGAGGAAAGCAAAGAGAGTGGAATTGAGGGTAGGAACTTTGAATGTTGGCAGTATGACTGGTAACGGGAGGGAGTTAGAAGATATGATGGAGAGAAGGAAGGCTGATATATTGTGTGTGCAAAAGGCTAAATGGAAGGGGAGTAAGGCCAGGTACATTGGAGGTGGATTCAAATTGTTCTATCATGGTGTGGATGGGAGGAGAAATGGGGTAGGAGTTATTCTGAAGAAACAGTATGTCAAGAGTGTTTTGGAGGTGAAAAGAGTGTCAGGCAGAGTAATGATTATGAAGCAGGAAACAGGAGGTGTGATGATGAATGTTGTTTGTGCATATGCACCGCAAGTTGGGTGTGCAATGGGTTAGAAAGAAGATTTTTGGAGTGAATCGGATGAAGTAATGAACAGCGTACCCAAGGGACAGAAAGTGGTGATTGGAGCGGATTTCAATGGGCATGTTGATGAAGGGAACAGTGAAGACGAGAAGGTGATGGGTAAGTATGGTGTCAAGGAGAGGCATGAAGAAGGTCAGCGGATAATGAATTTTGACAAAACGATGGACATGGCTGTGGTGAATACATATTTTAAGAAGAGGGAGGAATATAGGGTTATGTACAAGAGTGGAGGAAGATGCACAGAGGTAGATTACATCCTATGCAGAAGAGTTGTTCTGAAGGAGATTGAAGACTGCAAAGTCGTGGCAGGGGAAAGTGTAGTTAAGCAGCATAGGATGGTGGTCTGCAGGATGACGTTGGAGATCAAGAAGAGGAAGAGAGTGAGGGCAGAGCCAAGGATCAAATGGTGGAAGTTGAAAAAGGAAGTTTAGAGAGGAGGTGAGACAGGCAATGGGTGGCAGTGAAGAGTTACCAGACAGCTGTGAAACTACAGCAGATGTAGTAAGGGTGATAACAAGAAAGGTGCTTGGCGTGACATCTGGAAAGAGGAAGAAGGAAAAGGAAACCTGGTGGTGGAATGAAGAAATACAGAAGAGTATACAGAGAAAGAGGATGGCAAAGAAGAATTGGCATAGTCAGAGAGATGCAGAAAGTAGACAAGAGTACAAGGAGATAAGGCGCAAGGTGAAGAGAAAGGTGGTGAAGGCTATGAGAAAGGCGTATGATGAGTTGTATGAGAGATTGGACTCTAAGGAGGAAGAAAAGGACCTGTACCGATTGGCTAGACAGAGGCACCGAGCTGGGAAAGATGTGCAGCAGGTTAGGGTGATAAAGGATAAAGATGGAAACATACTCATGAATGAATGAAGAGAACGAGAGCGAGAAGAGGTTGGATGATGTGGAGATAGTGAATCAGGAAGTGGAACGGATTAGCAAGGAGGAAGTAAGTACAGCTATGAAGAGGATGAAAAATGGAAAGACTGTTAGTCCATACCTGTGGAAGCCAGAATGACTAAAATGAAAAAAAAAATTGAAAATAAAGAAACTTGGTCTCGTCCGATGCGAGAGATGGACGTCTGAAGTGGAGCTCCGCTAGCAGCGGTGTTATTTTTCATATTATTTGCTTATTATTTGCTTATTATCCTGAGATATCTTGTATTTATTCAACCTGAGAGGGACTGCTACATTATATGTAAGCACATATAAACATGGCCAACAAGAAGGGGGGTCC
The DNA here is from genome assembly GCF_016835505.1 of Polypterus senegalus. NCBI lineage: Eukaryota > Metazoa > Chordata > Cladistia > Polypteriformes > Polypteridae > Polypterus > Polypterus senegalus. The sequence continues at coordinate 117,944,857 of NC_053160.1, read as the reverse complement.
GAAAGAATCGAAGACTAAAGCTACATCCAAGCTACGATCAGCAAGCCCTAGCTCGAGATACGGCCTCTCAGAGACAGACCTGGATCAGATGGGCGAAAGTACAGACTCCTCGGGACCACGGTCCGCTACATCGCCGGCTGAGAGCGAAAAGGGGAGCGAGGGTACAATCGTGAGTGCAGATCTGGATAGCTTGCCGATTGGAGAAGATCACCTGAAGCTGGAAAGGGCCTTGAAGTCCGCGGCTTCAATTACGCAACTACGCAAGCCGGGAGCAGCAGGGACACCGGCTTCAGCAGAGACTGCTGCTTCATCTTCGGTACAAAAAAGCACAATTGAACTATCTGAACTGAAGGTGCTGCTCGCTGAGCTCACACAAGATATAAAGAAAAGCGAGAAGGCTAATGAGAAAGCAACGGCAAAGGCACTTGAGAGACTGAAACAGGATTTGAAACAGGAGATGGAAAGGCTGCGTCAAGAGGTGCAACTTGAGCGACAGGTGCTGGGTAAAATTGAAGAGCGCATTCAGGAAAACTCGGTTAGAGAATAATCGGGGAGGACTTTAAAGCAGAATCTGAGATAGCAGCGGCTTACCGCGTACGCAGATCAAACACCGTTAGACCCCGACCAAGATCTTTTATAGTTCGTTTTGAACGATTAGCATTTAAGCTAGAGGTGATGGCACTCCTCAGAAAAAAGGAAGATATTATATATGAAAATAACCACATTCGTATCTTCCTGACTTCTCTCCAGCAACAGCTACTAAACGCGCAGCCTTCTATAACATTAAACAGCGGTTACGGCAAGCCAGCGTCAAATACAACCTCTTGTATCCGGCAAAACTGAAAGTGGAATGGCAGGGTCAATTCTATGTCTTCGCTAGCAAGGAAGAAGCAGAGAAAGAATTAAGAAAGCTGATCCCTGGACTATTCTGATACATAATAGTGAGTCATGGCCGTTAATGATATAGCAATGATTAACAATCTACTGTCTGATCTGTTTGTTTTAAAATACGGGTTTTTATCAGAATATATTCTCATTATTACTAGGGCGTTATCTGTTTATGTTTTATTGTGCTTAATTAATCTTTTTTTTTTTCTTTTTTCTTCTCTAATTATTTTATCTTTACCCTAAACGAGACTGTTCAATATCATACCCTTGGTTTATTGTTATTGCTATTACTGCATTAAGACATGTTATGCTTATTCTGGACACATTTTTAACACCATCCCCCGGGTTTATTATCTGGGTGTATTATCTTAATGCACTAAAATTGCTGAAGACTATATATATATTTTTAAGTGCAAAATTCTTTTTTTTTTCTCTCTCTTTTAAAGAACTATATTGGTAACAGATATCTCTATCTTTTAACCCTAAAGCGCCGCTGCATTGGGGCTTGTTTTGCTTTGGACGTACTCTATCTCTGGGTATGTCAGAGGACTGGGACTGCGTGAAGTGGGTTTTAGCCTCACTTGGGGAGGCAAAGAGGGAGGGTGGGGGGTTAAGGGGGGGAGAGAAAGAGAGCAGGCCTGATCTATACCTAATCTATCCTCACGACCTTTATAATTATTACTACCAACATAATAATAAGCTATATGGCAACAACTCTAGGGGAAATAGGAAATTAAGACCAAAAGATGTCTCACTCCCAGTTAAGACTATAAAATGACATCAAAAACTCAGAATCAGTGTCTCCATGATGGGACAGTTAACTTCGTAAGCTGGAATGTTAAAGGCCTGAATCATGAATTAAAGAGAAAGAAAGTACTCTCTCACCTAACAGGTCTAAATGCTAAAATAGTATTTTTACAGGAAACCCACTTACTAAGCAAGGATCAGTTCCGGCTGCAAAAGACTGGACTGGCCAAATGTTCCATTCTAGTTTTACAAAGAAAACTAGAGGTGTGGGAATTCTCATACATAGAACAGTACCATTTGTAGCATCAGATGTAGTATTGAATCCTGAAGGGAGATATGTAATGGTCATGGGAGACTTATCTAACTGTAAAATGATTTTGATAAATGTTTATGCACCTAATGTTGATGATAAGGAATTTATACAAAATTTATTTGCATCCATTCCCAATCTGAACACTCATAAAGTTATAATGGCTGGGGACCTTAATTGTGTTTTAAATCCACTTTTAGATAGGACTTCCTCCACAGGGGAACGGCATCTAACACCGTACAGATAATTACAAAGTTTACCTTTCGTCAAGCACTAATCACTGTCTTTCCAGAACAAAATAAGGACTTATTACAATGTGCATCATACAGACCAATTTCACTTCTGAATAATGACGTTAAAATACTCTCTAAAATCATAGCCAGAAGGATGGAGAAAGTGCTCCCTCTGTAATATCACAAGACCAAACTGGATTTATTAGGGGCCGACACTTATCTTCAAATCTTCGACGCCTGTTTAATGTAATATACTCACCAACTAAATCAAACACCCCAGAAATATTATTATCATTGGATGCAGAAAAGCATTCGACATGATTGAATGGAAATACCTTTTTACTACATTGGAGAAGTTTGGGTTTGGCCCGAACATTTGTGCATGGATTAAATTACTGTATACTAACCCAGAAGCTTCAGTTTGCATCAACAACATTTGCTCAGACTACTTTAAACTAGAACGTGGCACTAGACAAGGATGCCCCTTGTCACCACTGCTGTTTGTGATTGCCATTGAACCACTGGCAATACATTGTCGAAATACTGATCAGATAAAGGGGATTAGCAGAGAAGGACTGGAACAGAAAATCTCATTATATGCAGATGACATGGTACTGTATATATCGGACCCAGAAAATTCTGTGCCTGCAGTCTTAGCAGCACTCACAGAATTTCAAAAGATCTCTGGTCTCAGAATTAATCTGAATAAAAGTGTACTCTTTCCAGTGAATTCTCAAGCATATAATATTAGATTAGACACCCTACCTTTTATCATTGCAGAACAGTTTAAATACCTCGGGGTAAACATCACAAGTAAACATAAAGCTCTTTATCAACAAAATTTCGCAGTCTGCATGGAAAAAATTAAACAAGACTTGCATAGATGGTCAACCCTTCATCTCACACTAGCTGGAAGAATTAACACTGTTAAGATGAATATTCTTCCTAAGCTCCTTTTTTTATTTCAAAACATCCCAATATACATTAATAAATCATTCTTTAAGCAATTAGATTCAACAATAACCTCATTTATTTGGAATTCAAAACATCCACGCATCAAAAGAGCGACCCTACAAAGACAAAAGGCAGAAGGCGGCATGGCTCTACCTAACTTCCAGTTTTATTACTGGGCAGCAAATATACAGGCGATAAGAACCTGGACACAAATAGAAGAACATACACAGGCATGGACCGCAATAGAAGTAAAATCCTGCAGTACTTCTTTGTATTCCTTGCTCTGTGCTCCAATAAACACATTATCGGCAATACACTAATAACCCAATTGTGCTCCACTCACTTAGAATCTGGAACCAATGTAGAAAGCATTTTAAGACGGAGAAGCTTCTATCTGTGGCACCTCTGCAAGAGAACCACCTCTTTCAACCTTCACAAACATATGCAGTTTTAATATCTGGAAAAATTTGGAATTAACTTGCTTAGAGATCTTTATATAGACAACGTCTTTGCATCCTATGAACAATTACATTCCAAATTTAACATTCCAGCTACACATTTCTTTCACTATCTTCAAATCAGGAACTTTGTTAAACAGAACCTTCCAGATTTTCCTCATCTTGCACCCTCATCCATGCTGGAAAAATTATTGCTCAATTTCAAGGAGTTAGACTCCATCTCTACAATATATAAAATCCTTTTACAATCCCTCCCTTTCAAAGATCCAAGAGGACACTGGGAAAAAGATCTCTCAATTAATATATCAGAAAAGGAGTGGAAAGTAGCAATGCAGAGAATTCACTCAAGCTCCATATGCGCAAAGCATACAATTATACAACTCAAAATTATATATCGAGCACATCTGTCTCGACTAAAACTCTCCAAAATGTTTCCAGGACATGATCCAACCTGCGAACGTTGCAACCAAGTCCCAGCCTCACAGGTCACATGTTCTGGGCCTGCACCAAATTTAACATTATTCTGGACAAAAATTTTAATTACCTGTCAGACAGCCTTGGACTCACAATCCCTCCTAACCCATTAACAGCTGTGTTTGGGGTTCTTCCAGAGGGTCTTAAAGTGGAGAAAGACAAACAAATTGTGATTGCATTCACTACACTGTTGGCACGCAGACTTATTCTGATAAACTGGAAGAACCCAAACTCTCCTCTTTAAGTCAGTGGGAAACCGATGTGTTATATTATTTGAAATTGGAAAAAATCAAATACTCAGTTAGAGGATCTGTGCAGACTTTTTTCAAAACATGGCAGGATCTAATCAGTAATATTTTAAAATAAGTTCATAAAGCACAGAGAATTTTTTTTAAATTAGGTATGTTTACAAGCCTTAAATTTAACATTATTTGGCTTGCTCTCTCTCTCAGGGGTGGGGATCGATCTGTTCTTAACTCAATTTTTCTTTTTGTAAAATCTTGATTGCTTTGTATGGATTGTAATAAAATTAATAAAAATATATAAAAAAAAAAAAAAAGAAAAGAAAGAAACTTTGGCCTTGGCACTGACCGTCACAGTGAGGCATTATTCAGGCATATTGCTGTTGGTATAAAGGAACCCCAGTAGCATTTCTTGACACACTTAAACTGAATGATTCATTGGCTGAAAGCTGTCAGCATTAGTGTGTCAGAGAAAGGATGTGCAGCCTTGTTCATAATGGCAATCTGTTTTTATTTTAACTCTCTTCTTTGCTACTAAATCAAACAGAACCAGAGTGCATCCCATAAATATACCTACCCTTTTAATTAGCTGATTAATTTGGTGTACCTCTCTTAAAGTTATGTTACCAGCCCAGAACACCAGAGTTTTATAATATGTAAAGAATGGCCCTTCCCCCACTACAGAACAAAAACTCCTAAGTAAAACAGGCTGCTCTGCCCTGCCTTTTCTTAAACAGTTCCACTGTATTCTAAGATCAGTCCAACCGGTCATTACTTGTACCATGAAAATCTGCCACTAACTAATTGTTGATCCCTCAGCAGAGACATACTGAACATAATTCTGGCTATATAAATAAAGAGACTTAAAAGCACGCAACAGCAACCCTGGAGCACCATATTCTCACAGCACCTACCAGAAGATACTACAGGGCAAAAGTCCAAAAATCACATGTATACATGCTGTTTATTTTCAAAACTAATTTAAAAAAAAAAAATGAAGGGTCACATCAGCACTGGAGCCAAAGCAGGAAATAAGCCTGGGCAAGGAGTTAGTCCGTCACAGTATACATGATTATCAAACAAAATGCTTTAACATATTATTCTCTGCATAGTAAGCATTTAACTCTGTCATTCAATTACGGATAGAGCAGACGAAAAAAAAAAAATGGCAGTGTTCTTTTTATTCCCTGAACTGTGATTGAGCCACTGTAATTTGTATGATGGACCCATTAAGCAGACTCAACTTGCAAAGAATAAACTTTCATAGGCTGTGATTTATGTATAGCCGTATTTTTCTCTCTCTGCGCTTTAAAATTTAATTGGTGCCATGTCTCGCTGATACCTTTTCAAGGTGGGTACTATTCACACAGCTACACTGAAAAAAGAAAATAAGATTGGTTATTAAATGCGATAACGGATTTCTGCCAACATGGCACAAAATAAACCCTTAAGAAACCTCTACTACAGCCTCAGCAGCTTCTCTTCCAAACATGTCAGTTCTACTCAAGTAGAGCAATTTACATCTTAAACACTATCCTCATAAAAGTGTTTGTGCAGTTTTTAAGGAGTAGTTCAGTTCTTGCATTACTCCCTTAACTACATACAGTATCTATAAATGTGAGCCATTGGGTGGCAGAAAAAGAACTGAAAATAGTTACCTTTGTCATAAAGAATAATTTGCTGCGAGTATAATGAATGATCTTGCTTAGTAAATGTGGTGGCAATGGGTCTGCAGACTCCAAAAGTGCCAAACAAGTGAAGAGTATGCACATGAAGTCTTCTATTAATGATGTGTTAAGCAAAGAAATGGAGATGTGAGAAGGAAACGCAAATAACATTTTACTAGCTGGTCTAGAAACATTAGCACTATTCAGAAATTTGCAAAGGTGGCGACATTCCTTTAACAATGACTAAGGTAAAGTGTGGTATTTTATCTATCATAGCCAAACAATATTTACGAAAATAGTATATTGCTTTGAGGAAGACTGCATACCACTGTCAGATGTAATAGGTCTTAGAATTGATGGAGCTAAAATGATTGGTGCTACAAACTCTGTGCTGTCCAGATTCAGATATACAGTCTGAATTTTTTTTTCAATCACTGTAGCTGTCATGTTGCTGCACATTGTTCATTAGATGCATGTAAAGCTGTTCCAAAAACAACTGAACAGCTCTGAAGGGAGATCTACTGTATAACCACTTGACTAACAGCTGTAAATGTCAACAACTTACAAAATCAAAGATCATTAATGCAGATACACACAATACTATGCCTTGCTCCAGTATGTGGATTAGCCTGATTGAGTGTGTTGAAAGGATTCGTAATTAATATAAAATGTCATGGTAATCCATTTCAGTAAAGTAATTAAAATAAAAAAACTGCACAGAAACTTTCAAAAACAAAGTATTACTTCATTTTTTTGGCCAAAGTCTTCCTTATGTTTGTTAATTTTTTACAAAGTTGTGCAGCAGAACTCTACAAGCCCTGTTATACTTAACACGTCTGCATTGCAACAGGGTTCTGCTATGGTGTGGGTAACGTAAATTTCATCATCAGTCCTGGTGTGCATACCCTCGCCTCGTGACTGTGTGCCTCCAGAACTTTGTAACCGAGCAAGTCCTGTGTACACCTGTGCCCAGCACATGCACCAGACAAGAAAACTCATACTCAATGAAGGAACAGTTGTGTGAAGTGTTGCATAACCACATCTACACATTGCAGCATTAAAAACACACAGCGAAAGCCAAATTCCCACAAATTCATGGCAAGAAATCACTCAGACTCTGGGCAAAGATCAATGTTTGTGCTGGGAAAAATGTAAGTATCTGCAATATTGTTCAGTAAAAGCAAATTAAAAAAAAAAAACACACACCACTTCAGGGTGGAAAAGCTGGGGGAATATGTAACCAGACAGTGCTATGCACTGAATGCTTGACCTTCAAATAGACCAGCATGGAAATCCATTCTGCGTCTGCACAGAGTATAAATGGGCCTTAGCGTTAAGAGTACTGCACAATGAATTTGACGCACTACTAAAAACACATATTTCATATTTAAGACCTCTACAAACCTGACACCCAAAGTTATTGAGCAATCTTTCTTAGTAGACTTCAGCACCTACAATGATAAGCAGCATATTATTTTTGGAAACACAGAAAGGCCCGTGTTGAGATGGAGGATGTAAATGCAGTTTATAATGTTCCTTGGACTTAGCAGTGTGAACGGTGGATACCAATCTAAAATAAAGTGATCAGGCTGACAAAGGACATCAAACCAAGAAGTAAAGGCTCAAGTGAGCTTAGATTAAATTGTCCAGTTTACCGGTTTATCGCCACAAATTATGAATAAAAGGTAGTCTCGATGCATTAGAATGTCAAGTTTCTTCAAACCAGTTGGTGCCTTTACAGATTTAGACCAATGTAGGACTCTTATCTTCACCTAGTGGAAGATTATGCTTTCTTCCAGTTTCAAAGTTGGCCTTGCTACATTCTGACCCCACTTCACAGCACTGTAGAGGCTAAAAGAATTTTTGCATGCAAGAATTTGATTAAGACTGATATCAGAAATCTGCTTTCGACAGAAGTGTTTGATGGAATATTGAATGTGAAAACAGTGGTGACGGGGAGATGAGCTTCAGGTCTACAAGAAAGTTGGTAAAGACCTCAAATGTATCGATGTATGACCACAAACAATGTCAGTGCACATTAAGTGTAGCAAAATACTAAATATATCAGTCAAATGCCAAAAATAAGGTTAGGATCCTTGCTAGGAACCATCAGTTCTAAATGAATGTTCATCAAGAGTTTAGTTGAGTGGGCCAGTAATTAACATTTAAAAATGGACTTTATCGTGCATTTTAAATCTGCATTTCCTTTTATGTCTCTAAAATGTTTCGCACCTCATGCAGTGATGCTGATTCAACTGACTACTAAGCCAATATACTCCTATATCTCTCAATTATAAAAGGAAATCCTGAGACGAGACTTGTTCAAAGAGATAATTTCTAGTCCCACGAGACAAGACTTTGGTCATGAGATTTTTTCAACTTACATCCTCCTCTCAACCATATCCAATCATGCACACGGCCCTCTCACCTCTCATTTGTGTGAATGTTTTTGACAGACAAAGTTCCTGCTCTCTTTGCTCTTATACATTTTTACGTTTTCCTCACTTTAAGTTCCCAAAAAAGAAGACTTGTTATGTCCAAATCTTACTGAAGAATTTAATCCCAAAGGGTTATCAACAGAAGAAATGAGTACACAGGCAATCCTAGCACCGAGAAACGATGAAGTCAAATGAATTAACGTGAAAATCTACACGGCAAATTGGTTAAATGCGTATCAAAAGATTATACTGAAACAGTTGGTGGTGATTGTGTGTAAGATGAAAACATCAACTTACAATATCCCAAAGAATATCTACAACAATACATACTGTACGGTCTTCCACTGCCCAAATTACTGTTGAAAGAAGGATGTATTCATGAAAGGATAACATTAGACACCAAAGAAGATCTTGATATGCCATTCGTATTATCCCATTAGAATAGCTTTTGTAAAGACAATTAACACATCTCAGAGACAAACAATCGAAAAAGTCAGTTTATTTATTAGGGAGAAAGAAGAGAAATTCACTCACGGACAGTTATACGTTGCGTTGTCAAGATGCAAGTCCAAACTGAATCAAAATTCAATGCGATATTGACAAACATTTTAATAAAAAAATGTTTTTTACTGAAGTTTTACAGTAAAAGTGTAAGTTTAAAAAGTATTTGCTTGTTAATTTCAAATCCAAACAGAATGAATTGTATTACACAACGAGTAACTGTAACGCAACATGAAACATAATTTACTTTCAAATTATTGCGTTTTACTATTTTTTAAGATGGTCAATTACTCGCTGTAAGTTAAGATAGTTAGTTCTATTATGCATATGTAACAATTCCCATGAAAATAACAATTTGTTTAAATTGTACATTCGCATCCCCAAACTCGAGCAGCCTAACCACAATGTGGCTAGCACATAGCACCAGCCCATGGGTTGGCGAGCGAGGCAAGCAGGGGGCAAACGCCCCTAGTACATTAAATAATCCGAGGGCCAGAATCTAATGACTGCAATGGGCACATGGCAAAAGCCAACCCTGGATGGGATGCCTGTGCCTAGCTGCACACAGACCTAAATTCACTTGTGTGAGACCACCTTAAATATGCCAATTACCCAAACCAGCACATCTTTAAAATAATGGAAGGGAAAATTTGAATACGTTCAGAAAAACACAAGTGAACAAGTGGAGAACATGTAAACTTTATATTGACAGAGCCAGGGCTATGTGAACTCAGCCTTTCAAAACCATGAGGTAGCAGCACTTACCTTTATTCAGAAATCACACGAACATAGTCAGCCTCCTCTCCAAGTGTCCAAATGCACGGTGTTTTACCGCTTACCTACATTTTTATTGCTTCTTAGTGTTATAATCACTGGATGATTGCATGAGGGTTTGCGGTCAGGAAATTAAATACAGTAAAAGGAAATGGCCATCTGAAAGACGGCAAAAAAGGCCAAACTTTTTAAAAATCGGTGGTACAAAACAAACACCTAATCAAAGAAACAGCACAAGAGTGTAAATAGTACTTATTTGAAGCACCTTTTACTTTCTGTAAAGTAAAGAGATTCCCACAAGATAGCATAAGGCAGAAAAGTAGTAAATGACGAGGAAGAGGTTGGAAACCACGAAAGCAAATAAGAGCAAACCCAGTGGTTGAAATCAAGAAGTCAAAGCAAGAGAGTCTTACCATTACAGTCTTCACAGAAGTACTTGTTAGCTTCCACTAGCACTAATAAAAAAAAAACACAATACACTAGGTGTGCAGCAAAAGGCCTAGAGACGACAATCAGTATGGCCACAGCCATGTTGCATCAGTTACAAAATAGTGATGACTATTCAAACAGAACACAAACCAGCACCAACAGAACAATGATAAAATAATACATTACAAAAACAAAGTTATCAAAAACTTTGATAAACCAAACCAAAAGCACAATTACAATACTTGGTAACTTGTACTGCTCTGAATTATGGCATTCGTTTCATTTTAAAGCACCTCGTGAAAATTCTTCTTGGAAACCATTTCTTAGATCTTGCCATTCTACTATGAGGTCACAGGACAAGAAAACAAAAATGTTTGGGCAGCACATATTCTTATCTTAATGCCAGCTGCTACCCAAGAGAAATATGGATTGGTAGGTAGAGATGCACAAAAAATATGTTTGGCAAGACTGAACATAGCCAGGTGATAACATATTTTTTAGAAAAATGCTAGATATTAAAAAAAAAAAAGAGAAATGGAAAAGTTGTATAAAGAAGAAAACTCTTAAGTGAGCCTTGAAATCTAGACTGAGGAAGAATATACATTATGGAAGCCAAATCAGAACAATGCGTTTATTCACTAGACACAAAGGACAGCATATTTTAACAATGTTATCACCAATCACCCAAACCAAAGAGGTCAGACTGTCTTGTGGGTGTAAACTATAGCGCTGTGCTAATTCCATTGAAAACATTCTTCTTTATAAAGATACATTAGCTGCACTTCTAGGTTGCTATAAAAGCTCTGCCTTTAGCTTGCTTGATGGCTCTTAAGAACATTAGAGAGCTTAGCAGAAGCAGATCCCAATAACTATCTTATAAAAGCTTTTTTTTTTTTTTTTTTTTTCGTTTTTAATCATCTATGAAGTTTCTTAAATGGCAGAAGCTTCTGTAGGTTCCCAAGTTGACCGTCGACTTTATTCTAGCCTGGAATTAGCAGAGTATGAACAAGTGTTACCTGTGATGGGCGACAATATTGTCCCAATGTAGCTCCTAGCTTCCCTCATAAGTAAATAAAACTGATAAATGTGGTTAATCTTCAGATAGTTTTAGTCTTGCAAGATTACAAATATATAAGAAAAACATTAAGGAAATACAAAGAAACAGATGGGGCATTATCAGTTAAATCCACTTCGTTTTTAGAGTCCATTTGGGTTTTGCAAGTTTGCGAAGCTCCAAGGGTCTCCTTGATGTACATTTTTTCAGCAGTTCTATTGTGTGGATGTGCATATCTGTGACTGCATGCCTCCAGATATTTGTGTCCATGTGACATTATTTGTGTTGACTGTGCATGGATTTGGTGACAAAACATTGAAACACTTGGAAGAAAGAAAAAAAAAAAGGTCCAGTACACACACGGAACGATTCTGCATTAATGGCAGTACTACACACACACACACAACTATAACAGAGCTGGGTGTGCATCCTCTGATCGTGGACACATCCACAGCTTTCTGTTCAGTTTTGGAGCATAAGCATTTCTTTACACTCATTAACATCTATGAGTGGGTTACCCAAAAATAACCGGAATTGAAAAAAAAAAAAATTGTTTTCATTTTTACTTACTGAAACTTTAGTCTCCTTTAAAGTACTCTCTATGTGAATGAATGCACTTGTCCCAACGGTTTTCCCATTGGTGGAAACATTTTTGGAATTGCTGAAGAGAAACGCTGTCCAATGCCTGAAGCGATTTTTCTTTGACTTCCTGCATGGTACAAGAACGCTTTCCTTTGAGTTTTTTTTTTATGCGGGAACAAGAAAAAGTCGCACGGTGCAAGATCATGTGACACTTCCCCTCGTTAAAAATGCAAAACCCACTCATAAACCTGTGTTTTACTTAAAGCTTCCTCTTTAAAAAGCAGTTTTAAGCATCTCTGCCGTTTCAGCAGCAGCAACAAAATTTAACGCAGACTCGTAGTTCTTTATGATCACCCATCACAAAAATCGCAGAATACATTTAATAAGCACCAAGAAAAACCAACACTGAATGCCGTATGAACAATACAGAGCAACGCCACTTGGTAGACTGCCACAGAATACTGTAAGAATGCTACGCCTGGTGGCATGATTCACAACTAAGTCTAGATTGAGCATCACTCACAAATTCCGGTTATTTTTGGGTACCCCCTCGTATAGTTTACTGTAGTTGAAAAAAAAACACAATTACAAAATATATATATATTAAGATAAATTGACCTACTATTTTAGTAACTTGCTAATTTCTCCTAACTTTAAAAAAATTATCAAACACAAAACTTTCTTAAAATTAGTGTGTTGTTTCCAGCTATGATATGGATAACATAGGATCTGGTCCCTGTGACACAGAACATGAATTAACATAGCACTGCTAAGGTACTTAAAATGACCATATTAGAAATAAATGGGATGTTGGGTGGTTGCTTTATAAAGGGATACTGCATGCCTGATGACCTTGGTCCATCTTTATAGACAGACCTCATACTTGCATCCATTACTCACTGACTTGCGTGAACTCAATTACATCTATCCAATAATAAATATGTAACACAAATGAGATTTGCCAAGTGTGTGGAAAATGGTACATCTGATCGGTCAGTCCTGTAAATGCTGCAGCGATGTTGCTTGATTAAGTACTAGCTGTGCTACCCATCTAAGACAGGCTGAAATCTAAGCATTCATCATAAACCCCAGCATTAACATTTGTAGTGCACCATGCAATGAACACCTCTGTTATATGCAATTTAGTAAGGGATTCTTAAAAGGTGTTTTAATGTTAGTGATGCACCATCTATTGGAATGACAGAGAGACACAGCAACCTGATGGATACACACAGGCACTTATCCTTTAAATAAGGTGGATTTATTGTAGGGTTTGTTAAAGCAGTGTTAATGCTTGTGATATGCCCTTTTGGAAAGACAAGACGCATACTGTTTTATTAAGGTGGATGTGTGCAGAGAAAGGTGCAGAGAAAACAGAATATTCAGAGCAAATGACAACCCTCAATGTCAGAATCTGCACACTAGCACAAAGGGAATCAGTTCAGTAGCAAGTTATCATTCACAATAATCTACACTGTATATTAGTTCTCCTGGTGGCAACAGAAAAAAAAAAGGTGATAAATGACAGAATAGTCTTAAGGTACGGATAATCAGGAGATGGATGGAGGCAGACAGCAGAATGCCAGGGGCTGGCTACAATGCAACTCAGCAGCAACTGAGGATGTCTCAATCAGACAGGAGCAGAAAATAATCCAGGTCTAGTATTCTGATCTTGCGTGATGTCATGGGAAGATTTTGATTGACAAGACAAAGATGAGTTACCTGCGAAAAAGTAATGTGCCAAGCTTGCATTCCCTCAGTCAGACCACATCACAGGGTGAAATTGTGATTATCCAAAAGGTTACGGCATGCTTCTATCAAAGTGGCAAGTGAGGCTTACTGACCGAGACGGAGACACCCACCGAGACATGCCTTGAATCACCAAAGAGGCTGCATCCTTGAAAGCAAAGCAGGGGGCCAGCCATAGAAGTGACACTCTCAGCCTGTGACATTCAACTGTGAGAAAAAGTGCTCAGTCAATCTACAAGCTGAACTAACCCAGCCTCCAAAAATACCTGGGAAAGAGGTGCTTTCAGTTCTATGGCATATTACATATTTTTGCTTGTGAAGAAAATATTCGGACACAACTGCTAGCCAATACTTAATTATTAACTGAAACTCATTCCATATCACCACCAAGCTAGACTACAACCTCATCTGTGTTCTCATTATTAGATGTTTGTACTCCCTCGTCCTCCTCCATTCTTAGATTCTGCACTCATTTTGCACGTCTGTAGTACTATGAGGTTGTACCATGTTAGCCATTATGGATGCAGTGAGAAGTCAAGCAAAACAACACCTTTTATTATAGTAAGAAGAGTCACTGCCATAGCCAGACAAAACCTTCTGGAATGTAAGAACAAAGACAATAAGAACCACATTTCCCTTGTTGTCACCATGTGAATTTCCCCTTGGGGATTAATAATGTATCTATCTATCTACCTACCTACCTACCTACCTACCTATAACCCACATCTTGAAGCACTTCGAAAAATTATAAAAAAAATGCAGCCAATTCTAAACAATGACAAAATGCTGAAAAATGTATTTCCAGAACCACCCTTCCTGGCATAAAAACAACCACCAAACCAAACCTAATTGTCCGAAGGCTCCTTACGAGAACAAACACTAAATGGGACATCTCCCTGCCTATAGAAAAGATGTAAAACATGTCCTTACATTTATCATACAGATTGTGCAGTTATACCACAATGCCAACTAGAACATAAAAAAAAACCGGATAATTTTCCAACAGATCATCTAATGTGGTCTACCTAATTCTCTATATGAAATGTCCCAACAGTGCACTCTCTGTGGGAGAGGCTGGACAAACATCCCACCAAACAATGAACTTACACAGGTTCCACATCAAGCATGGGAACACAGATGTTCCAGTAGCAGCTCACTTCAAAAGCCATGGACACTGCGAGAGGGACTTTAAAAGTCACAGTGCTTATGGGCAACTTCAGAACTTCAGAACAAGAGAGAAAAGAATAAGAAGTTAAAGTCATGCTAAATTTTAACACATTACAACAAGGTTTAAATAGTCAAAGTGAACTTTATTGTCATCTCAACCATATACAAGTATACAGATAGATGAAATTGTGGAGCTCAGGGTCCACAGAGTAACAAAATGACGTGCAAATAATAAATTAAAAGTAGAATTAAAATTTAAATGTAAAATTAAAACACAAACAAGACAAGACATTGTGCAAAGACAAGACAAAGAAGCAGCAGCAAATACTGATGTGTAGTGAGCAATATGAACATTGATGCAATGTATGGTATTTGCAATCTAGATACATAAATATAGTCAATAGATATGTAATATAATAAATAATAATGAATGAAATTATCAGTGTATGATAATAGTTGTTTAAGACATGTGTAAACAATGACAGGTCAGAGTTTTATGGCCAGATATGAGGACTGTTTGCTTCTCTCGAACTGACACAGACAACCTGTCTACAGACTTAACATTGTATTGAAAATCTCATCAGAAACTTCAAGACTTTGTTGGACAGTTATCTATTGTTCTCCTCACTTGCTAAATGAATCTTAGCCTGGAGAGGTCTATTAATTTTTTACATCTAAGATGTCTCACTTAAAGGATTTCCAATGTTAGATCTGTCCTGCTGTCTAAACAAAGGGAATTCCAGTTTCTGTATTACATCTTCCCTGAATAAAGGGACCCGAGCTGCCTCAACAGCTTGCATATTGTAATGTCTTTAATTAGTCAATAAAAGGTGTCATTTTGCTCAATTTCTCACTGCACTCATTTTGAAAACTGACATGGCACTTATTCAGACACCAAAATAAGAGAAATTGGAATGTTAGGCAGGATTTTGAGCAAAGTTAGGGCCGAGTTGAAATATGCCAAAATATATATATATATATATATATATATATATATATATATATATACATACATACATATATTCATATATGTATCCTCTTTAATAAACCCCTGTGTGTGTCCAGGTGACCGTGTGTGTGTCTCTTCTGGTGAAGTGTGCATGCGCGGGGCCACGCGGCACGTGTTCAGCTTGTTCCTGTGCATTCCCAGTGTGTGCTGAGAGAGAAACACACACAGGTGCGTGCGCACGAGACACACACACACACACAAAGGTGCTGAGACAGACACACACTGAGACACAGACACAGAGGCGTGCGCTTAAGAGAGAGACAGACAGACACATATACATATATATATATATATATATATATATATATATATATATATATATATACACACATATATACATATACATACTTGAATGCTAACCTTTTAAAGTTTTTGCTATCGAGTTGTAGAAGGTTACTGCTAAACTGATTTATAGCATCAGAGGATTCGGTCCCAGGTATCAATAGTCCAGAAGCACTATTCTTACTTGATGCCAAGGCTTTTGATAACATCACCAACTGCATTTGCTTGTGATAGGCGACGTGGAGAGCAAGATTTAATAATGGATTTATATAATGTACTGGATTAGAACATTATACTCATGCCCCACAGCAGTTCTCAGAAATTCATTCTTAATACCCTTTCTACAATGTTAAAATATAGCATCATATACACATACCTGCTGTCCTTGTCCCCTTCAATCTATCCATTGAACTACTGGCAATTGGGCAAGCCACCACCATTTATCTTGCCACAGATCTCAAAATCTGTCTCCATGCAGAGAAGGTTCTTATTCACCTAGGTAATGCTTCTTCAGTTTATGCCTGTTTAGGACTAAAATTAACTGGGGAGTTTTTCTTAACAAAAAGGAAATCCTCCTCCTCCTCTTCACACAATTTTTCCTATGAATAATGAGCCAGTTTCTATTCAAAGTTACTAGCACATTCAGATAAGCTTGTGGGGAGGTAGTGGATCTACATTAAAGGGGTGCAGAACACAAAACTAATTGTTGCAAATGTATCAAAACTGATGTTTCTACCTAATCAAAGGTAAACACTACTTCACTCTTTGTCTTGCCTAGCCATCATGAAAAATACAGCCTCTCTAACTTTGTAAGCTCAAGGATTCCTCTCACTTACCCTTCTACTTACCAGTCTGCATTTAGATGCCTCTCTGCTTTTTTTTTTTTTTTTAAACACAATGGTAAAAACCCAAAAAAACATGCAACACTAATTGACAGGAGGTTTGACTTGGCAGGACTACGATGTTGTCTCAACCAAACATGGTTTACTAAGCTCTGCTATTATCCTTTATCGTCACAGCCATCTTTCCCTCTGTACCTCCATACTTCATTCTTTTTTCCCCTCCTTACTCAATAGCAGGCATAGGCTTAAAGGAGCAACTTGCAAGTCTACAGGATTACTCCCTTTATCCTAGCATCTCCTATACTCGCCATTTACCAATACAGAAAGATGTATTTAGGCTGTAAAATAACTAACTCACCCCTATTTTATGATTACTTTTATCACCAGAAAGCCATGTCTGGCACAGTGTACATATTGCCAGAATTGGTAATCTTGAGGACGAAGTGTTGCATATGTTATGTACAGCTCTTTTATTTTGCTATGTTTGAAATTATACCTGCTCCCCAGCCAGGTGTGTTACTGCATTGTCAAGCTATGCAATTAATCTGAACAGGAGGATCAAAGAGATGTCAATGTATATAAAGAAGACAGACTCATGGTTGTGGGAAACAGGTGAATGTAGGTGTAGCTGTGTCCAAGACTGCAAGCACAAAATCATGAGGACTCAGCACAAGATGCAACCCACTGGTAAGCCTTGACAGAAGTGCCAAGGTACAGCTTGTTTTGAAGTACATAAAAAAATAAAAGGTTTTGGAATGCCTTATGGACAAATTAGATTAATATTCACATGTATCACAGAAATGGAAAGAAGTGTGGGTTTTGGGGGAGTGGCCATATCAGGATCCTAAGAATATTACCTCCTCTGTGAAAACACTGTACATGCAGTGTTATGGCTTAGGCATGGATGGCTGCCACTGGAAAGGGTTCACTTGTATTTATTGATGTAACAGTTGATAAAAGCAAGAGGATTAATTGAGGTCACAGTCAAAGCTCATATTGTGTTTCATTTCAATACCAGTATGATTGGCTAGAATAATTGTCACTGCATTAAGCATTTCAAACACTGCAAAAGAATACCTGCTCAAAAATGTACATCTCGCCCTAACAAATTCCAAATGCAAAACCATCAACAGTATTATAAAGCAATGCAAAACATTTATGATTGGTCCTATGAAGTTGATAGATCTAACACAATTTTTATTTTATTTTTTTTAAAGTGCTACCAGAGAGTACATTTTAACTTCTGTATAAACAACAAATGATTCAAAACACAAAATGAATTTGAGTCAATTTTCGTAAA
Organism: Polypterus senegalus; assembly: GCF_016835505.1. Taxonomy (NCBI): domain Eukaryota; kingdom Metazoa; phylum Chordata; class Cladistia; order Polypteriformes; family Polypteridae; genus Polypterus; species Polypterus senegalus. The sequence goes on along the minus strand of NC_053160.1, from coordinate 117,926,757 downwards.
ATCTTAAATTATACTGTTGCAACAGAATGCTAAGGAGAGATTAGAAGCACGTGCTGATACAGCAAAAAACACCAAAAAAAAAAACACTGCAATTGTGTGTGCATTACAGGCAAACTGACCAGAGAAATACTTAAATCTACTAAAAACGGCAAAAGATTTTAATAAAATGCTTTTTAATAGAAGATTTGATGTTTGGCAATTTGTGTACATCATAATAAGATATGAAGTGGTGCCTCATACTTTGACCTTCATTCATTTTCAGGATGCCGTTTGAAATCTAACTAAGTCCAAATCATTTCTCCCTATTAGAAATAATGTAAAGTGAATTAATCCATTCCCAGCTGCTAAACAATACCATTTCAATAAATTTAAATACACATCATTTAAAGTAAAAGAATGCCCAAAACACATTAATACATAAATACTGTAAAATAAAATGAGAAGTGCATTTACTATATGTTAGTGAGGAGAGGTGATGTCCTATATGGCTGGTGGAGAGAACTACTATATGGAAGGGGAGTCACCTTCCATAAACATGCTAAATAAGCAAGTTTCACAGCAAGTTTCTTTTTCAACTGAGGATACAAAAATCTTCCTCTTAGGCTTTGTTGCTTTCACTCTCCTCCTGGATGCCAGGGTTAATAGCTAGGGGTTATTTATATAACCAAACACACCATAACATTAAGTGGAAAAAGCACTGAAAACAGACAAGTGTAACGTAACGGATGCCTTCACAGCCAGAGTGAGAGACAAACAAAATGGACACAAAACTAATGACATTTATGCTTGGTATGTAAGTGCCATCTGTTGGGGCATTTTATTTCACTTTGTGTACAGTTCGAATAAGCACTGTTCAAACTCCAGATCAAATATTTCTTGAATTTAGCATCCAAACTCTGAAATGTTCAAAATACGAGGCACCGCTGCAATACAAATACACTCAAAGCACACACACTTCGCTAGTATATTAATTACAATACTGTTCAGTATGGCTTTGTTTACTATCATTTCAAGTGAATACTATACTGATTAGTGGATTCCAACATTATAGTTGAAACAACTAATATTTTAACCTCTTCCTTTTTCAAACTGAGTCAACAAGAAAAAAAATCAAATCATCTTTCAGCTACAGGACTGGCTAGAATTATGATAATGAGTAACTAGTAAGTTCCACTGAAGAACATTTGTTCTAGCAAAATGTAACCACATTTAAATTTAGAATGTGGAAAAATAAGCTTAAAATAATTTGATTTAATTTACTAAGTAATGTGAGGAATGCAGAATTTAAGAATAAGCAATTTACATATTATCTCAAGACAAAAAAGTGAAATAAAGCAAACTTTAATTTTTTTTTTTACATTTATTCACCAAGTACAAATAGCATTTATTTTGCTTTCTGGCTCTGTGCCTGTGCCTTGAGCACTTTGACAACAATCTTCTGCTCTTCTATCAGGAAAGCACGTTTGATTCTAAAGTGGAAATGGGGGGGGAAAAAAAAAAAATTAAGGTGCATACTTAAACAGTGAGTCATGTCAATTAAAACATTACAAAATTGATAAAAATCATGGCTTCCTTTGATTAAAGAATAATTTGTGCATATTCTTTAAAAGTATTATTTATAGAAATGTTTAGAGTGGTGGATATAATGTCACCTATATTACCATGAAGTTGGTTTCTCAATGTGTTTCATCAATAAGTAGCAGTAAAATAACAGGTCACTATACTCCTGGTTTCCAAAATTTGTTCACCAACATTTTTACACTGAATACTTATAAATAACACTTCCCTTTGCAAAGCTTGTATGGAACTTTTGGAAAAATGTATAAAATATGACCACTTGTGTAACTCATATCATTAAACAAATTAAACTTCCATTCCATTCTAGTACAAAAGTTTGCAACACACAGATCTACATAGGAGTGACTGGATTCCTTACAAAACCAAATTGCTATCTGATGGTTCTGGCACTATAAATTAAAGATTGCTTTAGTAAGATCTGCTGGCACGTCTCTGTTACCTACTACAGTTCTGCCATCTAGTGGATAGCCATACAATTTTTTTGGTGTCAAAAGCTTGCAGAAAATAATGCTATAGACAGTCAGCCGTTATGCCTTCACTGAAAAGGCATAAAGTTGCTGATGTTTTGAAAACTAGACTTGTGGCAAGATGAACACTTTGAAGATGATGACTATGACTGAGACAGTGATGATCAACTGGAGGATGTGGAACCTGTAGGCTCTGGTATCAATTTGGATAGCTCTCCCAAAAAAGTGTCTTCATTATAATGGGATCAACTTGTTCGTGACTCTCAGGACTGCATTATATGGACATTCAACTGCCCACTGAGCACAAACACCAACTACCAAATGAGCAGGGTGCAACAAGTCTGGACAGTGCAAAGAAATGTGTTATTTGTGGTACATGTGGGACTGTTCCCTGTGTGGTGCCTATGATAACCTAGTCGTGTTACTGGTCAAAATAAAGTAACAGTTTCTTCATATTTTTAACCTGCTTAGATAATAAAACTGTTGCATTCTGATACACTTCTTTACAAGTTTTGATGGAGTTCATTATTCACATATATGAATAGATCTATATGGCATCCTGGTAATGCATAGTGTAGCTGTCAAATTATTATAACCACCTTTCCAGAGCTGCAATAACCTCTTCCTATAATTATTACAGCAAAAAACAACTTTTATAATTTGTTGAAAATGTTGACACTAATATTTCTTCTAGTTTGTACATTTAAGCAAAAAACCCAATTGTGCCTTATGAAACTGGTTATTTACAAGCATTTCAGAAGACTTGATTTATAGTATCCACCGTTTTATTTTGTGAAAAAACACCTCAGTTTTACAGATTAAAAAGAATTTTTAGTAAGCAATTACCTGTCACGCACACACTTGGCACACATTGAGCCACCATAAGCCCTGCTGACATGTTTCTTTGTCTTCGAAAGTCTCATTAGAACTTTAGGCCTGACAGCACGGATCTATTTAAAAAAAATAAATTATAATTTTTAATTCCAAATCATGAGCATTTCACACTTTGGGTAAACTACAATAACACACATGCATAACATTTTTAAATTAAATTTTTTTAATTGTCTGTAAACCTGTACATAGTTACTTCCTATACAGCAATTGCCAATATCATACCATAAAACATAATCCAAACTGAAAGATTTCTTCTCCACATATTTAAAGGCAAGGAATTGGATATTCCTTAAATACACTTCCAAGAAAGAACCAATTAAAGAAAATCCTGAACTAAAACATAAAAATTTGCTTTCAACTACCTTGATCAAGAGTTTAAACATAGTGCTGCTACCAGAACAATTTTTTTTTTTTTTTAAACTAAAACACCCTGAATATAAACCCCTCTGACATCATACATCAACTGAAACACCATCAAATCTGGAATCCAATCAGGCCTTTGTGAATCATAATTGAATGTAATTTGGAAACGTGAGGATACCCAGCCATAGTACCCATGGGAGGATTTAAGTTATCTGTGAATCAGAGCCAAGATAACAACCTAAAATCTGGAACAATTAGTGATCAAAATGTAAAAATAAATGAAAGTCAAAAAAAACATTACCAAAGTGCTCTATGGTAAGGATGTGGCTTTTACAATTGTACATTTATGTAACAGTAACTGTACCACTTACTGATGTTAACTGAGATTAATTTATTTTTAGCTCAACATTCTGTAAAAGGAAAGGTACAATGACAAAATACTGCTCATGCTTTGAAGACAAACTTAAGGAATTAAATATCTGTGTTTGTATAAATGCAGGCAAAAATACCACTGACAAATGTAAAAGCAGTAAACAATATATTAACAAAGCCAACTATAAAATTGATATATAAAACATTTACTTTTTTCTCTTCAATAACTGCAATTCAGAACATTATAATACAAGAAATATTTAAAATAAATCTAGCAAAACAAGAAAAGGGTTTAATATCAGTAGTGCAATAAGCTCCTTTGTATCCAATAATGCAACATAAAAATCATACCCTAAAATATATACACCTCATTCATTGTAACGCAAAATATTCCACACAAACCTCAAAAAACGAACAGACTTTCATTTTGAAAAGTAGATTTCTAGAAGTTGGAATATATACATAATTATCTTTCAACTGTGCTTTAACAACTTCCTTACAGTACTATGAAAACTAGGATTGATCTGTACCTACAGATTTTGCCAGCCGTTAAAACAAACCTTTTAAAATTGCAACTGAAACATCTACAGGAAGATTTCCTACAGCATCCACGATTACGCCTCAGAAACATTTTTTATGCAAGCTGAACAAAAGATGTAACCTTTTTTTTGTTGTAAAACAGTCTTGATGATATGAAATGTTATTTTCTTTAAACAGAATCAATAAAACAAAGACAATAAAAGGGTGTAATGCCAGAAGTAAAATATGTGAAAACAAAAAAAAAAACAAAAAACAGATGTTCCTGAAAAATGCTACTTCTACATTTAAACATTCCTTTCTGCTCAGAAATGCAGCATACCTTGACTCATGCTTTCAGTTTTATTTGTCAGATATGGGATTGGCTATAGAGAAATGCTGGACAAAATGAAATGCATAAATTACTGGAATGTGACAAATAAAATGAGCATAAATAGGTCACAAAATATTTTATGTTGCTTATTTATCAAATTTTTTCTTTGTTCATTTATGAGGGATAATCAAAAAAGGCAACTTTCCCTTTAACAATGGTAACTGTGAGCAGATGAAAATAACTCTTGTATCATTCTCCATACAGTCTCCCTCTCCCTGAAGTTCGATGCACTTCTTATATTGTTCCACTAAGCTAACTTTTTCCTTCAGAGGAGAAGCTCTTCAGTTGCTCTCAATTCCTAGTCAAAACCACCTCCTTAACTTCATCACAGTTGAGCCTGTTATCATATGGAGCCTCTAAGTGGACTAAAGACACCATAGTTGTATTGTGTTAGATCAGGGCTGCTGCATGGGGGGGTTTAAAGTGTAGCTTTTGCATTGCCTCTCCCTTTGAGGTCGCTGCATGGAGACATGCATCATCATGGAGCAGCAAATATTTCACAGCTTTCCTCTTTTACTGCAAAATGGCGAATTTGTCGGTTTCATTCTCTGTACCCCAAGAAATCTCACTACGGTGCATTGGTCAACAACGGTGAGGTCCTTCAGCAAAGCATCCATATATTCATTTGACTGAGTTCAACCAGATTAACTGCAGAATGCTGCGTGTGGGGACTACCCTCGTATTTTAGTAATACACTTGCAACAACAGCTTAACCCTGAAATAAAATTAATCATTTTCATCTGTCAAAGTTGAGAAAGAAGGTTACAGTTGCAAGTGTTTTGATTGGTAAACTGCTCGTATTGGACATAACCTTTGGCCATCAAATAACACACTTAAAGGACACACTTCAGATACAAACTCCTAATGATGAATTCAGAATTTACTTTGTATAGCAATTCTGTGCTTTTTACTGCATTTGTATTTGATGCAAACAGAACTTTGAACATGCACATGAAACACAGGATTCCCAAGTCAATCCATATGTCTACTCATAGGTCGGGGGTTATGGCGGGAGGAAAAAAGTACTTCTTAGACCCACCCTCAACTTGAGTTCATTTCAAAGCTCATATCATGTTGAGTGCGATGTCAAGGAGCAAATGAATATATAAAGAAATAAGGAACAAAAAATGTAATGATTTGTACTCAGATTTCATGAAAATCACATTTCAAAGTACATTTGCATTAGAAATTTTGTTCCAAAATATTCCTCCATAACTGGCAAAAGGAGGTAGGAGAGAAAAAAATCAAATGCTAGTAAGATCAGTAAAGACTGCTCTTTAAAATCTATTTAGTAATGTTTATAACGAAGATACAGATACAAGGAAAGTAACTGATAATGTTATGTATCAGGAGATGACTATGTATCACAGTGAAACATCCTCATCTCTCACAGCTAGCACAAATGCATCTCTGCTGTTGACACTGAGTCCTACTTCAGGTTGGATGCACTTTTTTGGCTTTACTCAGTGAACTTCCCACTCTTTAAGCATACAAATTTTTGGGTGATCTTATACTGTAGAGTCCAAGAAAGACTCAACTAAGCAATACTTAGAATCACAATAATTAAAAAGGATGTATAAACCAAAGAATTAAGGGCAAACTGCTATTAGATGGTTCTAGATCTTTTTTTTTTCCATTTTTTAACAAACTAAGCTTCTGACTGAAAGCGGATACCATATTCAAAGAGAAGTTTGTAAATACCACAGGGACAACTCATAAAAGAACAGTAGTTTAGAATTTAAGCAATGACCAAAACACTTTTTGAAATACTTCCACATTCCTAAATGATTAATGAAATAAATGTCAATGTTCTGTTTATTCATTTTTCAGGCTACATAGCAGCAGTTAATATCTACACACCTGCAATTTCTGTATGAAATTTGCTTAATCATTTGTGCAAATAATGCTTTAAAATGAGGCAACAAGAGGGCATAATTGCTTCTACTTCTGCCTCAAGGTTCCAGTGACCTGGGTCTCATTTTAATCTTATCCAGTTTGTGTGCAAGTGTGGCTCATAATAAATTGGTGCACTAGTGCTCAATCCAGTTTTGGGTGCTGTATTCTGCTAACCTAATCAGGACTATTTACTTAACACCATATCATTGCCCTGCAAATAATGACATGCAGACACTGCACACATTCAAACAAATACTATTCATACTGAATGTATGCAGCCTGTAATTAAATACAGAATTAAGAAGCCTTTTTTTCTATAATATTCTTAAAAATAACAGTAAAGATGTAATAAATACCGTAGATCCCATTATATAAGCCAAGAATTTCGTCCTAGATTTTTGGCTTGGAGTTTGGGGGTCGGTTTATACAATGAGTATCGTTTCAGATTCAAGATTTCCAGCGCAATGCCGGTTTTGCCGATGAATACAGAAGTAAATAATGATGAAACCACAGAGCCATCTTTCAGATGAAGAAGTAACTTTCATGCTGGTACTTTAAATAAAGAATTTATTCAAAAAAGTGTTTTAGTTGTTGATTTTATTAATAAAATGTATAACAAATTATCGGGAAGTTTAGAATAAAATTTTTTGTTTTGATTTACGACCAACATCTTGCGTTACGAAACGGATGCGGTCACGTGTATCCGCTTGCGCGATTGTAAACAAACAACCGAGAGCGTTAGTAGCGTCAGTCAGAGCCCAGATACATGTGTTTGTGTATGTAATTTGGGTCATTGCAGTGATTTATTTATTTATTTTATATATATATATATAAAATTCATTAAGACCATGCAAGCAAGACACATAATTGCTAAGGAAGGAAGAAAAGGTAAAGAAAGTGATCACAATCGAAACGAAGATGGACATTGTGTGGAAATATCTCCTCCTCCTCCCTTCCTGCAGCCCAAAGATGTCAAATTAAATGGCGAGTACAGTATGAAATTGTTTCAAGAACAGAATGCCTTTTATTGTCATTATACACATCTACAATGAGATTAAAAGCAGCTCCTTCAGTGCAGAAAAAAGTTCTGTATTAGGCTTGTATTGTTGTTTTTTAGCCTTAGCATAACGCCGGATCTGCGGCCCCGCTTCTGCTTTCTTTCCCTCCTCCGTCTGTGTCGTCTCCTAGACCTGACAACAATCCACGGAGAGCCTGCTGGTCTCGCTATGTTGTCTGGCATGTTGTGCGTGTGATGAAAAACACTCGAAACAGATATCTGGCTCTGGACACCGATGTCTATAAGGTTCTGACGGGTGTAGCGGCAAATACATGTAATTTAGTAGGTAGAGAAGGGGGTCGGCCAATATACCGGGTTGGCTTGTATTCCGGGATCTACGGTAGTAAAGTCAGAATTTTTGTTTAAATATGTGGACATAAAGATTTGATCTTTACTCACATTATCTATAGATATAGGGGATATAACCACCATCATGCCACATTTACATTTTGTAATCCATCTTACATAAAAAGGCAATTTCACATGTGAAAAAAGCACTAAATGTAGAGATGCTCTTATTATTTCAAAATTAGAAATACCTAAAACTAGAATCTGGTGTATAAGATCAAGTGGTAATTCCACCCAGCAAGTGCAAACCAAGAGCAGAATGCAAGATACTGAAAGCAGTCCAAAATCTCCACAGCCACCACAGGAGCTACAGGCAGCTCTTGTCACTGTTGATATCAGGAAGGAATTTGTCCAAGAACACCTAAAGCAAAAACCAGCCCTTCTAGAACTGTATGTTCTGGACAGAAATTAGCAATAGCAAGTGTTAAAAGCCCAAAGCACCCAGTTTGGCTAAACCCAAAAGGGGTCTGAAGCAGACTATGCATCCAAAACACCCCCTCGATCATTTCAGAGCTATAAAAATTCTGCAAGGACGGATGCGGAAAAAAAACAATGTCAAGACACTAAGACAGTTACAGTTGAGGTTTTTTGTACCAAAGGGGACAAAACCATTCATTAGTACCAAGTGTTTACTTATTTTTTTCTACTGACGAAAACAACATCTGTTGATTTTCCACTGAATAAATTATTGCAAAGTTAAAGTTTGCCCGCCCCACCTTAAACATTCTATATTTGTAACGGCCAGTTTGATTTTCTAAGCTGTGGTGTGCTAGGCTGGTAACATCACCTCAGGATAGGCACACTGAATCGACAAGCTAGATAAAAAGTCAGCCTTGGTTATGGGATGCACTCTTGTCTCACTCGAGATAGTAAAGCAGAGAATGAGAACACTACCATTATGAACAATGCTGGAAATCTTTTCACTTACGCCCTATCACGATGAACTTTCAGTCAATGGATTATTCAAAATAAGTGGAAGAAATTCAAAAATTAATCACTGTGACTGCACTTCAATTTTTCCCCAAGTGAGAATTCTCTCTTTTCAGTAATTCTGGTGTTTGAGAGGCAGTTTTTGCTATTTCTATCTGTATAAATATCAAATCTTGTTTTTCTTTAATATATGTGGACATGCTATTTCACAGTGTGCACTCTCTCTCATATAACTATGATCTTACAAACTTTAAGCCACACTTAACAATACTGTGAGGCACAAGCACTAGCTACTACACCAACTAATGCTCTTTCTTTAAACATCTTTATTAAAATGACTAGCATATACTCAATACATAGAGTAATTTCAAGAAAGTTTTTCCAGAAAAACATTGGCCATGTGTGAAATTGGCTTAACACTAGAATTACCAGAGCCTACGAAAAAACTCGTAATTCCGTCCCACCTTAAATCGCTTCTTAAAATCGTTCACAGCTCTCCACCAGCGTCTTTTGTCATCTAAATGTGCTGATAAAAATCAGGCTGCAAGCAGCCGGCTATTCCATCCCCCCACCGACTTAGAACGTGCACAAACTTCTCCCAGCTCATGCCTTGATTGATTATCTAGGAGTGAAGTGGAGTTTTAGAGTGGAAATAATAGATCATTATTTGGAATACACGCATTTCACGTGTGTTCCGTTTCTACAGTAATCCGTGTAAACACATTTTTAAAACAGAAACGTTTTTCATATTGTAGTAGTCAATGACAAAATGTAAGCATAAACTATATAATGTATGAAGCCTGAAGTCCAAATATCAAACACTTTCACAAAAGGTACACATATAACAGAACAAGTATGCTGTTATTCAAAAATATAACTGCAGAAAAAAGCCACCTTAGCATGCCATATTGACACGTACGTACTGCAGCTGACACAGTAGCATAATGGTATCAGCCGCTTACTGGTATCCAAAAGCTCATGAGTTCGATCCCACATGGTTCAGTTTTGAGAAGTAAACTGCTCTTATTCTTACTATTTTAGAATAAAAACATGCATTTGATTTCAGTGTGTAACAGCCAGTAATTTATGATACTTGTAAAGGTTAGTTTTTTTATTCACTTTTCATTCTCAGTCGTGTTCAGGATCCTTCCCTACCCCCCATCTGAGAATGCTGTTTCACATAAAGATGCGCGTGGCTCTGCAGCGTACTTGTGACTGCATTCTCGTACCAATGCTTGCGAACTGAAGTGCCTGCGTGTACTTTTCGTGGCATTACACGTCTATTTTTTGAGCATGCCCGTCGCTCAAACACAGGAACATATGTTGGTGTACAAGAATAAAAACAAGTGCACTTTTATTCTAGACTATAAGTGAAGAAAAATAAAGCAAGTTACAGTAGGCGGTTGATACGACAGCTGCGTGGTGCAATGCTAAGAACTGCTGATTTCGATCCGTGCTATATAAAATCATCACATTCAAATATTAACAATTTCCACACACCCTTCCTACATTCACGACATGTGTACTTGTTGCAGTGTACACATCTCACTGTGCTATGGTTCCTATTACACTGAATGAGCACCTGACATTGTACTTTCTTCCCTATATAAATCACATTCGAGTATAGCGTCTCCAAATAAATCACATTTGAGTTATAGCGCGTCTTTATGTGAAAACAGCATTGTCAGATTGGGGGATCGTGAACGCGACAGAGAATGGAACTGAATAAAAAAGACTGAAATCAAATGTATGTTTTATTCTAAAATAGTTAAGTACATGCAATATTATTTGAAAGCGAACAGCGTCAGATCGGGTTTGAATACACGCCTGACGCTGAACTCCCTGTCTATCTACATAGTAATAACAGTAATTTTATTATTATATAGGAGCTTCCCTGTCTGCCTATCATATAGTGCCTTTCCTTCCTACCTATCTATATATCTATCCCCTTAGCTGTTTTTTATATATCTATTATACAGTGCCTTCCCTGTTTATTTATATATCTAGTGCCTTCTCTGCCTGTTTGTCTGTCTGATTGCATATAGCGCTGAACTTACTGCTCTGTACTTTTCTGTCCTCTGCATGTCCTGGAGTACAAAAGAAACAGCACCATACAGCAACATGTGAGAACTGGCAAGATCGGGGAAAAAACACGGTCACTGATTACAAACCGCAAGATGAATGAAAGAGACAATATATGTAAAAACATCATCGCACTAATGCAATATTATTTGAAAACGAACAGCGTCAGATCGGGTTTGAATATGCGCCCGATCTGACGCTGTTCGCTTTCAAATAATATTGCATGTACTTAACTATTTTAGAATAAAACATACATTTGATTTCAGTCTTTTTTTATTCAGTTCCATTCTCTCAGTCGCATTCACGATTCCCCCCCAAATCTGACAATGCTGTTTTCACATAAAGACGCGCTATAACTCAAATGTGATTTATTTGGAGACGCTATACTCGAATGTTATTTATATAGGGAAGAAAGTACAATGTCAGGTGCTCATTCAGTGTAATAGGAACCATAGCCCAGAGAGATGTGTACACTGCAACAAGTACACATGTCGTGAATGTAGGAAGGGTGTGTGGAAATTGTTAATATTTGAATGTGATGATTTTATATAGCACGGATCGAAATCAGCAGTTCTTAGCATTGCACCACGCAAGCTGTCGTATCAACCGCCTACTGTAACTTGCTTTATTTTTCTTCACTTATAGTCTAGAATAAAAGTGCACTTGTTTTTTATTCTTGTACACCAACATATGTTCCTGTGTTTGAGCGACACGGGCATGCTAAAAAAAATAGACGTGTAATGCCACGAAAAGTGCGCGCAGGCACTTCAGTTCGCAAGCATTGGTACGAGAATGCAGTCACAAGTACGCTGCAGAGCCACGCGCATCTTTATGTGAAAACAGCATTCTCAGATGGGGGATAGGGAAGGATCCTGAACACGACTGAGACTGAGAATGAAAAGTGAATAAAAAAACTAACCTTTACAAGTATCATAAATTACTGGCTGTTACACACTGAAATCAAATGCATGTTTTTATTCTAAAATAGTAAGAATAAGAGCAGTTTACTTCTCAAAACTGAGCCATGTGGGATCGAACTCATGAGCTTTTGGATACTAGTCAGCGGCTGATACCATTATGCTACTGTGTCAGCTGCAGTTCGTACGTGTCAATATGGCATGCTAAGGTGGCATTTTTCTGCAGTTATATTTTTGAATAAAAGCATACTTGTTCTGTTATATGTGTACCTTTTGTGAAAGTGTTTGATATTTGGACTTTAGGCTTCATACATTATATAGTTTATGCTTACATTTTGTCATTTACTATTACAATATGAAAAACGTTTCTGTTTTAAAAATGTGTTTTCACGGATTACTGTAGAAACGGAACACACGTGAAATGCGTGTATTCCAAATAATGATCTATTATTTCCACTCTAAAACTCCACTTCACTCCTAGATAATCAATCAAGGCATAAGCTGGGAGAAGTTTGTGCCCGTTCTAAGTCGGTGGGGGGATGGAATAGCCGGCTGCTTGCAGCCTGATTTTTATCAGCACATTTAGATGACAAAAGACGCTGGTGGAGAGCTGTGAACGATTTTAAGAAGCGATTTAAGGTGGGACGGAATTACGAGTTTTTTCGTAGGCTCTGGTAATTCTAGTGTTAAGAAAGGCCTATTGACAACTGTTCCAAAATAAAGATTTCAAAGAAATTGCTCTTTTGACCCATACCAAAATATACTAATACTGTATATTTCAAGTCTTTTTCCCCCATTCAGTGGTCAGTGATGCCATCTTACAATTCTGAAGTCCTATACTCAAAAGATTTAAAAGGGTGCTGCCAGTGTGCATCTTGCACATCTGTGAATCAGAGCCAAGATAGCATCCTAGACTCTCTCACACTTCTAATTACAAAGGACATGTTGAATAAGTTAATTGGCAATTCTAAACTTAAGATAGTATTTGAAGAGACTTTGTCCTGCAATGCACACCCAAACTACTGAGGACTGGTTCAACCTTTAAACATAAGGCAGCTGTAAATAATTTAGTTTCTAAACACAGATTTAGTTTAAAAACAAAAACCACAAGACAACCAGATATAAAAATTTTTGTTGAATTTGGTGGAAACCACAGTTTTGGTTTGTGTAACAACTGCAATTTTAATCTGACTTGATCATTAAACTTACAACTATATCCTTCAATTTATAAATAATGGCGTGGGAATCCCAAAATGCACAACGAAAACTATTGAAATACATACAAAGATTGGTTTCTTAGAAATGTGTATACAGTGACTAAATGAACATCAAAAAAGGAATGATTGATGGATGGGTATGCAACATCAACATATACAAATCAAACAGCGAAAAAGTAAGCAGATATACTTACACCTCGAAGTCTTCCTGGGCAAATCCCGCAAGCTGACTTGGGCGCCTTCCCGACCTTTTTGGTGTACAGGTAGACAATTCGGTTACCGGGTGTTCGTGACCTTTTCAGAAGAGAAAACGGGTTAAATGTGTATTCTGCGTCTACAGATGCAATGACCGATTCTTTGGAAAGGTATACTTACAGTCTAGTCTTGTTTGACGCGGTGTTGTAGGATAGCCTACGACGGTATGTCAGGCGCTGAACCATCTCTTTCTTTTGCCTGTGACATAATGATATTTAAGTCATCGTTGATAACAAGGGCACTAACATGCAATGCATTACAAAGCCATGTAGAATTAAAAAAAAAAAAAAAGTATCGGAATCTCGTAGTTCAAGAGCATTTGTTACATCACTGCGACACGAATAAAATGCACAGTGATTGTTGGATGTGTTGTCTCCTTAAACGCATATTCTGATTATATGTTAGTGACTAAACTGACACCAAATCATGTTTTCGATACTTTCAGATAGCAAACAAGCGTAATTATTTTCATGCGCAGAAATGTAGTCTGCATGTTATAACATTGGGAACATTTGAATCGAGGCCTTCACTTCTCCGGCAAAGCCCACGACCCGACATACACATCATTTAATATAGATTTCCCTGTCCACTTATTCCGAACAAATACAAACGATAATCTACAACTGAAACATATACACAACTTTTTACGTAAAATAAGTTATACTGGATCAGAAAAATAGTCGATTAATGAAGATTTAAATGATTCCGCATCTTCCTCTAAAACAGCAGCCGTCATGTACCTGTAGCCGACGTAACCGGAAAAGAAAGAAGGAAAGAATCACGCGAGAGTTCAAGCAATTCCTACCGGAAACTGTCACAATGTGAGCACCATCTTTGTACAGTACAGCACTGTACCAAGACCCCGAAACCCCCCTATTAGTGCTCTTAATAGGTGTAAGTGAAAAGTGAGAATATGCTTGTGTATATGCAACATCCTATTTATAAAATTATCTATTTATTTATTATGTGCTGCTTTTAATTTCATAATTGTTTTAAGGATTCATTAAGTAACAGTAGTGGGAAGCGAATGCGATATGAATAGCAGCGTTAATGCTTTTTCCCCTTCCACTTTATAACTCGCTTATCGATTTAAAGCACTAAGGTACTGTGCATTAATACAAGACACATGTTAATACATTGTGTATTCAAAAGATGATTACAAAATAGACTGTCCAGGAAAACGGCGTAACTTTTACCCGTCCTAGTCAGTTAGTCATGTATATTTTATTCCCATCGAGGTAAATTTAAAAAGCAACACCTTTACAGTTAATTTTGATGAACGTATAAGTGCAGAGACATTTCTGTAGCAATGTTGCGGCGTTTCAAAGAAAGTTGCATTTCTCTTGCTATACAGTAGATGGTAGTGTTATACTTATTTTTTAGTAAGTCACATTCTTCTGAATAGAGTTAGCTAAAATAGAAGACCGTAACAAAAGAAAAAGGGAAGAATTAAGCGTTTTGATTGCTTCTGTGGTAACGAGTTAGTGTAATTTTTACAGTCTTTGTGTTTTATCACCTACCAGTACTTTCATTTATTGATTAGTTTAGGTTATTAGACTTGTGCATTGTCGCTGTACTGTTTTATCATGGAGTCCCCAGCCTCCATCTGTTTATCTTTTTACAAGAATAAATATCTTTGCATTTTTAATGGAATACATCCAGAAAATTGCATTACTAAAAATTTAACCCAGTTGCTGGTGAATGCTGTCCTATCTATACCTGATAAAGGATGGAATTCCTCTAAGATAATTCTCTGGGAAAATGCCGTAGTCTGGATGGCACAAAACCAATTAGAGAAACCTGCCCAAAGCCCTTAAAATAGATGACCATTCTAGTTAACTATTTGATTTAAAAAAAAAAAAGTGGCGTCTCACAGAAAGAAGGAATACAAGAGTTAACATGCCAGAATATGACATTTTCTTAGTTTTCCATAGAATGTTTCTGTTATTATGATTATACAATATTTCAATACGAAGCAAACCTTTACACACACATCTCTCCATTTTTGTGAGCCCTGTTTTTCAGGGTGAGTAATAACTTATGAATACTACTATATGAAACAAGATATAGAAAAAATGAACTATTAAACAGCATAAAATATAGAATTACATGAGCTATTATTAACAAGAAACGCAACCCCCCCAGTAGAGCATTATTACACACAACCATCATCTCATTCAGTGGTCTGGAGCAAATAAACCTGAAGAATACGCCAAAATCACTTGTGAACTGCATGCAAAGCTGATAACATGCCAATTGCTTCAAAAGTTGCCTCTTCCAAATGTAAAAGTATAGGGTTTAAATACAATATATTGATACAAACAGAATATTTCATTGTTAACTTTAGGTTCTTTTATAATATAAAACATTACATTTAAAAAATCTAATCTTGAGTTTCAGTTCTTTTAAATAAACTGTCACTAACAGTAACATTTCAGTACATGATTGCTATTCAGTAAAATGAAAAGAATGTTATTGACGCAAACACTTTTGCAAGGTACTATATATTTACTCATTGAAGCATTTAACATTTTGACTGCTTTCTGGTAACTATGACAAAATATTATGCATTTTTATTTCCTACATCCCAAACACATGCTTGTCAAGTTAATTTGTAACTCTAAACTGGCCCAGTATGAGCAAGAATGTGTCTGTGTGGGAGGATGCATGGCAATGGACTGACACTCTGTCCAAGTTTTCATATTTGTTCCCTATGATTTAGGGGTAGGCTATACCTAACCTTTAATTGGAAAAGTAGGTTAAAGGGTGGATAGATGAACAAACAAATTTCCAAGCAATACTGTATTATATGCTCACTATTTTATTGTTGTTTTGCACTGATTATTTACTGTTTTATTAGAACATTAGCACAATCTAGATGAGAATAGGCTATTCAGCCCAACAGAACTCGCCGTTCTTATGCATTTAATTCTTCTAAGGGTGTAATCAATACTAGACATGTTTGTTCCATGCCATGTCAAAGCATGATTATTCCCCCACTGGCCTGCACTCACACTGCGCTTAATGTTCTGGGCCTGGGCACTCTTTCGACATGACCATACAACTTTGTGTAAAGCCAAAACAAGATCCAAACATGGAATGACAGCATGCATGTCAAAATGATTTTACTTATTTTGTGGTTGTTTTCGAGTTATGTAGAGTGGGATAATGCTCTACCGCCATAATTTTAAACATTTCAATCATGTTTTCTCTTCTTTTTGCTTAAACTGAAAAGCTTCATCTCTTTTAATCTTTCCTCATAATTAATCTCCTGTAGCACTCTAGTCACTCACCTCTGTACTTTTTCTACCACTGCTATGTCCTTTTTGTAGCCTGGAGACCAAAACTGTACGCAGTACTCCTGAAGAGGCCTCACCAGTGCATTATACACTCACCTAAAGGATTATTAGGAACACCATACTAATACGGTGTTTGACCCCCTTTCGCCTTCAGAACTGCCTTAATGCTACGTGGCATTGATTCAACAAGGTGCTAAAAGCATTCTTTAGAAATGTTGGCCCATATTGATAGGATAGCATCTTGCAGTTGATGGAGATTTGTGGGATGCACATCCAGGGCACGAAGCTCCTGTTCCACCACATCCCAAAGATGCTCTATTGGGTTGAGATCTGGTGACTGTGGGGGCCATTTTAGTACAGTGAACTCATTGTCATTTTCAAGAAACCAATTTGAAATGATTCGAGCTTTGTGACATGGTGCATTATCCTGCTGGAAGTAGCCATCAGAGGATGGGTACATGGTGGTCATGAAGGGATGGACATGGTCAGAAACAATGCTCAGGTAGCCCGTGGCATTTAAACGATGCCCAATTGGCACTAAGGGGGCTAAAGTGTGCCAAGAAAACATCCCCCACACCATTACACCACCACCACCAGCCTGCACAGTGGTAACAAGGCATGATGGATCCATGTTCTCATTCTGTTTACGCCAAATTCTGATTTTATCATTTGAATGTCTCAACAGAAATCGAGACTCATCAGACCAGGCAACATTTTTCCAGTCTTCAACTGTCCAATTTTGGTGAGCTCATGCAAATTGTAGCCTCTTTTTCCTATTTGTAGTGGAGATGAGTAGTACCCAGTGGGGTCTTCTGCTGTTGTAGCCCATCCGCCTCAAGGTTGTGCGTGTTGTGGCTTCACAAATGCTTTGCTGCATACCTCGGTTGTAACGAGTGGTTATTTCAGTCAAAGTTGCTCTTCTATCAGCTTGAATCAGTCGGCCCATTCTCCTCTGACCTCTAGCATCAACAAGGCATTTTAAGCCCACAGGACTGCCGCATACTGGATGTTTTTTCCCTTTTCACACCATTCTTTGTAAACCCTGGAAATGGTTGTGCGTGAAAATCCCAGTAACTGAGCAGATTGTGAAATACTCAGACCGGCCCGTCTGGCACCAACAACCATGCCACGCTCAAAATTGCTTAAATCACCTTTCTTTCCCATTCTGACATTCAGTTTGGAGTTCAGGAGATTGTCTTGACCAGGACCACACCCCTAAATGCATTGAAGCAACTGCCATGTGATTGGTTTATTAGATAATTGCATTAATGAGAAATTGAACAGGTGTTCCTAATGATCCTTTAGGTGAGTGTAAAGCTTGAGCATAACCTCCTTGGACTGGTACTCTACACATCATGCTATGTAGCCAAACATTCTTTCAGCCTTCTTAATGGCTTTTTCACAATAGATAGATAGATAGATAGATAGATAGATAGATAGATAGATAGATAGATAGATAGATAGATAGATAGATAGATAGATAGATAGATAGATAGATAGATAGATAGATAGAGTGCATTCGGAAAGTATTCACAGCGCATCACTTTTTCCACATTTTGTTATGTTACAGCCTTATTCCAAAATGGATTCAATTCATTTTTTTCCTCAGAATTCTACACACAACACCCCATAATGACAACGTGAAAAAAGGTTACTTGAGGTTTTTGCAAATTTATTAAAAATAAAAAAAAACAGAGAAAGCACATGTACATAAGTATTCACAGCCTTTGCTATGAAGTTAAAAATTGAGCTCAAGTGCACCCTGTTTCCCCTGATCATCCTTGAGATGTTTCTGTAGCTTAATTGGAGTCCACCTGTGGTAAATTCAGTTGATTGGGCATGATTTGGAAAGGCACACACCTGTCTATATAAGGTCCTACAGTTGGCAGTTCATGTCAGAGTACAAACCAAACATGAAGTCAAAGGAATTGTCTCGAGGTACAAATCTGGGGAAGGTTACAGAAAAATTTCTACTGCTTTGAAGAAATGAGCATAGTCGCCTCCATCATCCGTAAGTGGAAGAAGTTCGAAACCACCAGGACTCTTCCTAGAGCTGGCCGGCCATCTAAACTGAGCGATCGGGGGAGAAGGGTCTTAGTCAGGGAGGTGACCAAGAACCCGATGGTCCTCTGTGGAGAGAGGAGAACCTTCCAGAAGGACAACCATCTTTGCAGCAATCCACCGCTAGTATGGTAGAGTGGCCAGACTGAAGCCACTCCTTAGTAAAAGGCACATGGCAGCCCACCTGGTGTTTGCCAAATGGCACCTGAAGGACTCTCAGACCATGAGAAGCAAAATTCTCTGGTCTGATGAGACAAAGATTGAACTCTGGTGTGAATGCCAGGCGTCACATTTGGAGGAAACCAGGCACCGGTCATCACCAGGCCAATACCATCCCTACAGTGAAGCATGGTGGTGGCAGCATCATATTGTGGGGATGTTTTTCAGCGGCAGGAACTAGGAGACTAGTCAGAATAAAGGGAACGATGACTGCTGCAATGTACAGAGACATCCTTGTAGCAGTGCTACCATTAGTTAGAACTGCATCTCCCAGCAGTCGTTACAGGGCCTGTTGGGGCTTCTGACCACTACAGATTTTGGCGAGCCGGGTAGGAGCCAGGGTTATTTACGACACCTTCTAGTGCGACTTCACTAACACTCTTTCAGAAGCATGTCTGTTGTAAGCGCAGTGCAGGGCAAGGAACTTGAACTAAGTGGGCCACTGGTTGATGTGCGTCCGCTGCCTAGGCCGCGTCATGTTACGGTCAGAGCCCCTCTCGAGGAGGAGTTGAGCCTGCTGGATACCCTGTGTGTCTCCAGTCCGGAGTAGCCCGAGATCGGCGAGGGACGACTTCTGCAAGACCTGACGCTGCGCCTAGAACAGCTAGAGACGCGGGCTGATGACATCGCCCGCAGTTTTCTCAATCGTGATGAAACTGTCCATGACCTTATCGATGCCACAGCCGCCCGAGTTACCGGAGAGGCGGTTGTGAGGGTGCAGCGTCTGGAACAGTCCTTCGTGAAGTGTGTGCAGCGCCTGGAAGCCAGGAGATCAGGTGCAAGAGAGCTGGTGTGCCGTCACGCAGCCACTGGGGCAGTCGACTCCTGTAGCGGGAATGAGGAACGACTGGGGACAGTAGGCCTTGTCCGTTGCGGTGCCGCGAATGGAGTTTCCAAAGCTGGCCCCTCAGTGTGCACCCACGGGCATTGTCGACTTTGTAGAGGAGGTCGACATGTTAGGTGGAGCTGCATCCTCTGAGTGGAGCCGAGTTGCGGGGATTCCTGAACACGGCACTCAGCGGGCCGGCACGCTCTTGGTGATTTGCTGAGCAGCACAAGTACAACACCTGGGCGGAGTTTCGCGCTGCTTTCCTGAATGCATTCCTCTCTGACGATTACCAGGCACTGTTGGAAGAAAAGCTCCGGACTTTTGTACAAAAACCATCGCAGAGCCTCCGGGACTTTGTCTTTGAATTCCGTGCGTTGTGTCTGAAGTGGCGATCTGACATGCGTGAGGAAGAGATATTTCGACGTGTCCTTGATGCATGTGACCCTTGGGTGGCCGCTACTCTGAGGGGGGTCGTGAAATCGGTCAATGAGTTGGTGAAGGTGGGGTCCCGAGTGGAAAAGGATTGGGTGGCTATCGGGCTTAGTGGGTCTCAAAAGGGTCCAACGTCTCGAGATGTCCCCTGTCCGAAACCATGAGGGAAAGCCCCAGTGGATCCCCGGGCCAATCTCACCCTGGTGCAAGCCACCTTGCCCCTCTTAGTGGTGCCCGTACAAGTGCGGGGTGTCACTGGAGAGGCAGTCGTAGATACAGGGAGCACTTATACCCTTATGAAAGACAGCTTGTGGGAAAAGTTTAAAGTGCCTCATGAGCAGTTAAGGGAAAGTGCAAAAGTAAAATTCTTTCTTGCGGATGGAAGGGCGCACGGGGAAAAGGGCAGGGTTCCTATGAGGTTCTGCTTACATGAGACACACTGGGAGACAGAAGTTTACATCCTGGAAGATGACCACCTGTCAATGCCCTTGTTACTGGGAATGGACTCTTTTGTGTCGGTAGGTCTTACCATCCATCTGTCGTGGCTGGAGTATGAGTTGCCGGGGGGTGGATTCCATCGGTTTGGGACGAAGGCTCAAGGTAATCTGGTTTGGCCTAACTTGAGTTATTACCTCGCGCAGTTGGTGGACGAGCCCAGCCCAGTAGAGAAGGCTATTCTTGAACAGCCGGAGCTCGTTCAGCCGCTGCTTAGATGGTGGCACTCGGTGTGGACAGACAAATTGGGTCGGACTGAGGTGGTGTGTCACCACATTCACACAGTCGACCCTGTCCCTGTTCGGCACAGAGCTTACAGAGTGTCGCCTCTGAAAAGAGGAATAATCAAGGAGTGGGTCGACCAGATGTTGATGATTACCCCATGCCCCTCATACATGACATCTTGGAGTCTTTGCATGGGGCAGCGGTTTTCAGCTCCCTAGATCTGAAGTCCAGGTATTGGCAGGTGAGGATGGGGAAGAGTAGCATGGAGAAGACCACCGTCATCACCCCGGAGGGGTTGTTCCAGTTTCGGGTGATGCCCTTTGGACTTAAAATTGCTGGGGCGTCATTCCAACAGCTAATGGAGCAGGTCCTCCAGGGACTCTTTGGAAATTCCTGTTTTGTGTAAATAGATGACATTATCGTATTCTCCCCATCTGTCTCACAACATCTGAAGGACCTAGGCCACATCTTCCAGCGACTGCAGAAGGCTCATCTAACACTCAACACCAAGAAGTGTAGATTTCTACAGGACCATCTGAACTTCCTCGGCCATATGGTGTCAGCAGATGGGGTCCGGGTAGACCCAAAGAAAATTAAGTCCATCTTGGACTACCAAGTGCCCCAGGATGTAAAAAGTCTCCGGCGCTTCCTGGGGATGGCTGGGTGGTTCCACAAATTTGTGCATGGGTTTGCCGACATCGCTGCCCCTTTGTTCCAGCTGCTGAAGGAAGGGATCCCCCTGGGAGTGGTCACCAACGTGCCAGGACTCCTTTGAAAGACTCAAACAGGCATTGATATCACCTCCAGTCCTGATCCCAAATGAATCTTTCAGGTCCACACAGACGCAAGTGACCTCGGGCTCGGCGCCGTTCTTGCTCAAACGAATGAAGAAGAGGAGAGAGTGGTGGCCTATGCTTCACGGTCACTGAAGGGTGGCGAGTATAATTATTCCACCACCGAGAAGGAATGCCTCGCTGTCGTGTGGGCAGTGGAAAAGTGGCGTCACTTCCTGGAGGGGACATCCTTTGAAGTCTACACCGACCATAGGGCTCTGACCTGGGTATTCAATTGCCCGAAGACCACATCTAGGCTAACAAGGTGGGTTTTGCGCCTCCAACAGTTCACGTTCAGGGTGTGCTATCGGAAGGGTTGTGCTAATGTGGTGCCCAATGCCTTATCCCGGGTGCACGAGCCCGCACCGATGGTATGTGCAGTATCGATCTCTAACCCTTGGCCTGATCTTCCCCTGAACATGCAGGAAATTGTTCACTCTCAAGCAGCCAGTCCTGTATGTCAGGGGTTGAGAGAGGGCTCAGGGGGGAGGTCTGACCGCATACATTATAGGGAACTTCAAGGGGCACTCTATCGCTGTGTTCCAACAAAAGACCGGGGTTACCATTATCAGTTGGTAGTGCTCGAGACATATGTGCCCAAGTTTCTATAGTATTACCATGACAGCCCGATCGGTGGTCACCTTGGACGTACTAAGACACTGTTTAAAATCTTGAAGGTGGCATGGTGGCCGACGATACGCAAAGACGTCTGGTCCAATGTCCAGACTTGTACCACCTGTCAGCAATACAAAACCCCACCTGGTCTCCCCTCAGGACAGCTCCAGCCAGTAACCATCACTACCCCGGGGGAGAGCCTAGGCGTGGACCTAATGGGACCATTACCCACTAGTAAGGACCGGAAGACCTACCTGATGGTGGTTGTGGACTATTTTACCCGATTGGTGGAGCTATTCCCTATGGCTAATGCCACAGCCAAGAAGATATGTTCCACCCTGAAGGATGAGATCTTTACTTGATGGGGGGTGCCGCAGAACATCATCTCAGACCGGGGCCCGCAGTTTACCAGCTCAGAGGCCGAAGAATTTTGGAAGCAATGGGG
This sequence comes from Polypterus senegalus, assembly GCF_016835505.1. NCBI lineage: Eukaryota > Metazoa > Chordata > Cladistia > Polypteriformes > Polypteridae > Polypterus > Polypterus senegalus. Next base: position 117,904,018 of record NC_053160.1, on the reverse strand, counting down.
GGTGGTGCACCTGAAGACAACAGCGTACCATCCCCAATCTAATCACACTGAGCGGGTGAACCGGACCCTGAAGACAATGATTGCATCCTTCGTCGGAGACCATCATCAGGATTGGACAAAGTGGCTGCCTGAGCTGCGGTTCGCATTGAACATGGCGGTGCACGAGGTTACGGGTGAGACCCCTGCATTGTTAGCTTTAGGCAGACAGCTAAACGGTCCACTAGAGAGGATAATTAATCATAAACCACCCAATCCAGACACCTCAATACATGATCATTTGCAAACACTACAACTTATCACACAACGGGTAAAGGAGAGGATGGTGAGGTCCCGGTCCAGACAATCTCAATCGTACAACTGGAGACATAAGCCTGTGCAATTCTCAGTTGGGGAGAGAGTCTGGATCAGGACTCATCCCCTCTCCAAAGCCTCCGATAAATTCACAGCTAAACTGGCTCCGAAGTGGTTCGGCCCGGCAACTATAGTCCAAAAGAAAGGACCAGTAACCTATGTGGTGGAGTGGGGATTGCCAGGGACGAAGAAAGTAGACACTGTTAACATCGCTAACCTCAAGCCTTGGTTCGGCCGTACACCACAGCCTGGGGAGGGGGATTGTAGCAGTGCTACCATTAGTTAGAACTGCATCTCCCAGCAGGCCTTGCAGGGGCTGTTGGGGTCAAAGGTGGCCAGAGGGGTTTAAAAGGAGGGCAGGGGTTGAAGAGAAAAAAAAAAGTTTGTTTTGTTTGTTTGGTGCTTGTATTTATCTGTTGAACTGCGTACCGTTTTTCTGCTATACATCTTCGTGTCCTGGATTGTATTGTTGTTGGGGTCTGGAATCATTTGTCTACCTGTCTACTGTTACTGAGGACGGTGTCTGGATTCATTGGCTTTCACGGAAGAAGGACTGCTCCTGAACCATTCATCTATCTTCATACTTCAGCAATTACCGGTAGGACTGTGTTTTTTCCATTTCCCTCGCTTCATACAAATCGCTGGACATAACTTCACCGCTGATCATTTCATACATGGACTTTACTGCGTGTTTGTCGTGTTTATCTGTTAAATGTAATATCGCCGAAAGGATCAGGGGTGCTATTATTGTTTCCATTTAGTTAATTTAATTTCATTATACTTTTTTATCGTTTAAGTTCCCAGCGTGTTTTCTTTGTTGTCTCTGTAGTGTGTGTGTGTCGTGCCAAGGCTGGGGTTGTCCCTGGTAATCCTCGTGTAAAATAAATAAATCACTGTCACACACAACGGTGTGAATCAGCGGCTTCTGACCGCTACATCCTGGATGAAAACCTGCTCCAGAGTGCTCTTGACCTCAGACTGGGGTGACGGTTCATCTTTCAGCAGGACAATGACCCTAAACACACAGCCAAGATATCAAAGGAATGGCTTCAGGACAACTCTGTGAATGTCCTTGAGTGGCCCAGCCAGAGCCCAGACTTGAATCTGATTGAACATCTCTGGAGAGATCTTAAAATGGCTGTGCATCAATGTTTCCCATCCAACCTGATGGAGCTTGAGAGGTGCTGCAAAGAGGAATGGGCGAAACTGGCCAAGGATAGGTGTGCCAAGCTTGTGGCATCATATTCAAAAAGACTTGAGGCTGTAATTGCTGCCAAAGGTGCATCGACAAAATATTGAGCAAAGCTGTGAATACTTACAGTATGTACATGTGAATTCTCAGTTTTTTATTTTTAATAAATTTGCAAAAACCTCAAGTAAACTTTTTTCACGTTGTCATTATGGAGTATTGGGTGTAGAATTCTGAGGAAAAAAAATGAATTTAATCCATTTTGGAATAAGACTGTAACATAACAAAATGTGGGAAAAGTGATACGCTGTGAATACTTTCAGGACGCACTGTACTGTAGATACTTTATTCATCCCAAGGGGAAATTCACATACTCCAGCTGCAGCATACTGATACAAAAACAATATTAAATTTAAAGAGTAATACAAATGCAGGTAAAAACAGACAATAACTTTGAATAATGTTAATATTTACCCTCCCAGGTGGAATTGAAGGGTCGCATAGCGTGGGGGAGAAACAATCTCCTCAGTCTGTCGCTGAAGCTGCTCCTCTGTCTGGAGGTAATACTGTTTAGTGGATGCAGTGGATTCTCCATAATTGTTAGGAACCTGCTGAGCGCCCGTCGCTGTGCCACGGATGTCAAACTGTCCAGCTCCATGTCTGAAATAGAGCCTGCCATCCTCACCAGTTTGTCCAGGCATGAGGCATCCCTCTTCTTTATGCTGCCTCCCCAGCACACCACCACGTAGAAGAGGGCACTTGCAACAACCGTCTGATAGAACTTTTGCAGCATCTTATTGCAGATTTTGAATGAAGTCAGTCTTCTAAGGAAGTATAGTCAGCTCTGTCCTTTCTTACACAATGGCAGATGAGTCCAATTTATCATCCAGCTGCACTCCCAAGTATTTATATGTCTGCACCCTCTGCACACAGTCACCTCTGATGATCATGGGCTCCATGAAAGGCCTGGGCCTCCTAAAATCCACCACCAGCTCCTTGGTTTTGCTGGTGTTCAGTTGTAGGTGGTTTGAGTCACACCATTTAACAAAGTCCTTGATTAGGTTCCTATACTCCTCCTCCTGCCCACTCCTGATGCAGCCCATGATAGCAGTGTCATCAGCGAACTTTTGCACGTGGCAGGACCCCGAGTTGTATCGGAAGTCCGACGTATATAGGCTGAACACGACCGGAGAAAGTACAGTTCCCTGTGGCGCTCCTGTGTTGCTGACCACAATCACTATGTGGCAGTTGATAGTGTCGTGTCCACTATATTTCCCAAATCCTTTTCATAAGATGTACTTTGATTTTCAGACCTTCCATTGTTTATTAAAACCTCACATTTTTACTTCATACATGTAATACTTTGTATTTACTTAAAATGATGTCATCTGCATCAAATCTGCACAAGCCTGTATGCTGTCTAATTCTCTCTCTAATGATTCAACATATTCTAGATTATCTGCCAATCCACCTAAGTGTTAAATGCAAACTTAACTATCTTATTACTTATATTCTTAACCAAATCATTTACATATATATCTGTATATACAGGCAGTCCCCAGGTTACATACGAGATAGGGGCTGTAGGTTTGTAGTTAAGTTGAATTTGTATGTAAGTCGGAACATTTACATTATTTTAATACATGCTATTGTTGACCGACTGTAACCAAGTGCTCTGCCAATGAATGATGGAGTTTCACCTCTTTCTGACCTTTCTATTATTTCTACTTTATTTTCAATGTTGATGGCTTTTCTCTTTTTAACTATATCACCAGCACCTGCATTGGATTTGTGTTTCAGAGACATTCTTGAAGGGTGAAGACAAAAGGTTAAGATGAGCTCTTCTGCACAGCATTGTACATGTTATCACAGCAGGAAGGCACCAGACATCAACACGTCGGATATATAGGGTGGTCCAGATCTATTCATGCAATTTTCATTACACTATAACTTATTCAGTTTATTATATAGAAAATCACCCGAAAAATCCCGGACCATCAAGAAGTGTGCGAACTGACGACATGAAGAATCGTATTCACGCCAAACTGGAATCGTCCCTGCATAAATCAAAGTTATCCAGACGATCTGGATCTGCATAATTAGATCTGGACCACCCTGTACTGAGAAGAGACAACTTCCTGCTATGTGCGTAATAGTACAAGCAGGCTTGCTATTGAGAATGAATGGGGGCAGCGAGGGGTGGTTCATCACCAGCCCACCTCACAGTCACCTCCACTACAGTATGCTGCCTATAGTGTCCGCCGCACCACCTCCCCAATTCAATATGCAGCCATCCGAGGCCCACTACAATGCTACCCTCGCTGCCCTGTTCACCCTCAATGGTCTCCATTCAGCCACAACCGGGTCACCGCTTGCAGCATTACCAGCCGCCCACCAAGAAAGAACGAGCAGCTGTGTGTGGTGGGCAGGCAGTAAAACCGCTTGCCGCCTGAGGGACGCTACACTGTGCGAGTAGCAAAATCGCCACCCTCCAGCCTCCATCCAGCCACCGCTTGCAGCGTCCCCAGACTGAAGATGACGGAGCGGCAGTTACTGAGGCGCATGCGTCTCAGCTGCAGCCCCATTTGCATGTCGTAGGTCAGATGTCCGTAACCTGGGGACTACCTGTATATGTATATATACATCATCAGTCAAAATAATGTGGTCTTATTCTCTAATACTGTCATACCAGTTCACTTCATACTTAAATGTTGTAAAATAATTTATCACAAAGTAAAATCCAAATACTTATTGTTTTATGGTTTTATTTATTTATGTAGCACATGTAAAACAACTAAAAGTTGACCAAAGTGCTTTACATAGAATAAGAGCTAACTATAAGAAATAAAAGAAAGTTAAGGAATTATTAAAAAAATACATTATATACACATGAACACACACACATGCCAACACACACATGTAAATAGTTTATATAAAAGTATCTAAAATAAAATACATACATAAGATGAACACAGTATAAACAATATACTGTAAATTGAAAGATTTAAACACTCAAAGTGTAGGAGCTCACCTTATTACAAGGGGCAAACCATTTCACAATTTAGGACCAGCCAATACAAAGGCTTGATTGCCCCTTAATTTTAACCGTGCACATGAGACAATGAGCAACACCTGATTTGAAGACTTCAGCTGCCTGGCTGACAAATATGAAACAAGAAGACAGGCTAAATATGGTGGAGCTGACCCATGTTGGGCTTTAAAAATAAACACTAAAATCTTTAAATTCACCTTGTAACTAACAGGAAGCCAATGAAGATGGGCCAACACTGGAGCAATGTCATCCCATTTTTTGCTGCTGGACAAAACACTAGCAGCTGCATTCTGCAGAATTTGCAGGTGAGACAGTGTCATATGGGATACCATGACATACAGGGCATTACAATAATCCAAACTAGATGTGACAAAAGCATAAATGAGTTTTTGTACATCAAAAACAGCTTGCCTTTATTGATCACCCTGAGATAGAAAAAGCTACTTTTTACCACAGCATTGATCTGTTTGTCAAATTCAAAACCTGAACCTAAGATCACCCTGAGACTTTTAGCACATGGCTTTAAGTACAGGTCAAGTGGATCCAATGTGCTAGCAATGTTTTGGGTAACAATGGGTTGACCATATAGAATGACTTCAGCTTTTGACTCATTTAACTGTAGGAAGTTACATTCAATCAAGTGTTTTATATAATCTAAGTAGTTAAATTGCTTTGTCACCGACTCCATTTCACCCTGTTGCGATAGGTAGTTAATTAGGGTATTATCAGCATAGCAGTGATACAGAATGTTATACAGTACTTGTTTAATATAGAGCAGAATGGTAACATACTATATAAAGAAAAGAATGACCAGACCTAAAACACCCCACACGTTATAGAAGCAGAAAATGTTGTACCTTTGAGGTAATCCACAAACCAAAGCAGTAACCAAAATACCAACCCAATGCTCAAGCCTGTTAATCAGACTGTCATGATCAACTGTATCAAACACAGTGCTAAAATCCAATAAAATTAGCACTGAGCACCTCCCTGAATTAGCTGCCAGCAGCTGATCATTTGTTACTCTTAGTACCTACTCCGTGCTGTGAAATGTTCTGAGTCCTGACTGAAACTTGTCAAGAATATTGTTGCGCTTCAAGAAAGCCTGTAACTGGGAACCCACAACTTTCCCTTTTTCCTTTTCTCACTTTGTCGAGAAATGGTAATTTGAAATTGGGACGAAAGTTACTAGGAAGCAAGGGATTAAGGTTTACCTTTTTTAACAGGGGTTAAATCACTGCAAGTTTAAAGCACATAGGAACAGGCCCAGTCTGCAATGAGCTATTAACAATTGACAGCACATTAGGAACAATTACATCAAACACTCCATTAAAGAATCGAGCAGGCATAAAATCCATAGGACAAAAAGACAGCTTTATACAACTCACAATTTTCGCAAGGTCCGAAAAAGAGACTGAGTGAAACTTATTAAAGTATAGCAGAGTGATTGACACCCACCAAAGGATCCTGTGCAATAGGCACAATGTTAGCTCTGATATCAGTAATTTTACTGATAAAGTATTGCAGAAAGTCACTACAAAAGAGTTATGACCCAGCATTTGCATGACCCCCAGATGGATTAAGCACAACATCAACAACACTAAATAATACTTGAGGACTGTTAGAGTTGTTCGCAATAACATTTGAATAAAAAAAAAACATTGTTCTTGCAGTCATCACAGCCTCTTGATAATTAACAAGGTACTCTTTGAAGATCCCATAGGAGATCTGGAAGTGATCCATCTTCCATTTTCTCTCAGCCTTCCTACACGTCCGTCTTAGAGAACGCATAACGTTATTAAACCACAGCTGTGCTCTGGGCGTATGTTTCCTTTCTTTAATTGCAGCTACAACATTCAAAATATCCACACAAGTAGATGTTAATTGATTCACAAGCTCATCAATGCTGAGATAACTGTTGTGCAGATCCCAGTAAGCAAAGGTTACCAACATTAACTACCCTGATGGGTGCAGAACTGGCTCAGACACAGGAAGCAGAGGGTGATGGTGTGAGGAACCTTATTAGAAATGGCTGATGTTAAGAGTGGTGCTCCACAAGGATCAGTGCTAGGGCCGCTGCTATCTATAATAATAAAAGGCAAAGCCCTCACTGACTCACTCACTCACTGACTGACTCATCACTAATTCTCCAACTTCCCGTGTAGGTGGAAGGCTGAAATTTGGCAGGCTCATTCCTTACAGCTTACTTACAAAAGTTAGGCAGGTTTCATTTCAAAATTCTATGCGTAACGGTCATAACTGGAAACTACTTTCATCCATATGTACGGCCATAGCCTGCAGCTCAGTCGCCGTGTGAGGTGGAGTTGCATCCCGCATCATCACGCCTCCCACGTAATTGAGTGCCTGCCCATATAAGGTAAATATTCGCGGGTGAAGGACTAGCGGCTCACGTGAACTGAGACACGACACGAGATATAAACGAGACTTTGGATCACTTTGTAATGGAGTTAAAATTGCTGTAGTGAGAAACTTTTAAGTGCCGGGTCTTAGCTAATATTAAATAAAGTCGTGGACATCGCAAGGTCACACAAGAGAGCGGCTCACGTGAACTGACTGTGAACGCAGTACATAGAAAACAAGGAAGAGCTACAAAGAGCACTGAACACAAAACGCATTACACAATTGAGAAGGCAGCAAAAGAATATGAAGCAAGTGACGCATACAAGCATATTCATAAGTGCAGCTGCTGTGGAAACAAAGCACGGTGTAAACCTAAAGTTTAAATTAAGTTCATAGACAGGCTGCCGCTGGCGTTTGTTATGCCCACGACGAATATGATATTCGCAAGATACAAATTTAATGAGAAGACACGAGGTATAAATGAGACTTTGGATCATTTTGTAATGGAGTTAAAAATGCTGTAGCGAGAAACTTTTAAGTGCCGGGTCTTAGCTAACATTAAATAAAGCTGTGGACATCACAAGATCACACAAGAGAGCGGCTCACGTGAACTGACTGTGAACACAGTACGACTGATCACTTCGATGAATGAAACCTGTTCAAAAAACGCATTACACAATTGAGAAGGCAGCAAAAGAATATGAAGCGAGTGACGCATACAAGCATATTCATGAGTGCAGCTACTTCAGAAACAAAGCACGGTGTAAACCTAAAGTTTAAATTAAGTTCATAGACAGGCTACCGCTGGCGTTTGTCATGCCCACGACGAATATGATATTCGCGAGATACAAGTTTAATGAGAAGACGCAGGGTTTAAGCGAGACTTTTGTTCACTTTGTAACAGAGTTAAAATTGCTGTAATGGAGTTTAAATTGCTGGTATGCCAGGTCTGAGCTAACATTAAATAAAGCCATGGACATCGCGAGATCGCACGAGATAGCACAAGCACAGCTGAGAAGCTTCAATGCATGTACTCCGAGCAGCTCACGTGAACTGACTTTGCAGGACTGGGAAAGATTAAATTAAGTTCATAGACACGCTGCCGATAAATATTCGCGGCAAATCCACAACTTAATACCGGGAATGCCTGTTAAACATCTTAGATTCACGAGTACCAATTTGGGTAGTGAACACTTCGATGAATGAAACCTGTTATCTTTACAACGGTTGACAAACACGGAATATAACTTGAACACAACACGTCCTCCAAATACGAACCTGATTGAAAGAAATAATGATAATCAAATCCTTGATGACAGCAACACTCATAACAGTGACAAAGCTATTACATTGGTATATATATATATATATATATATATATATATATATATATATATATATATATATATATATATATATATATATATATATATATGTATATATGTATATATATATATATATATATATGTATATGTATATATGTGTGTGTATGTATATACAGTATGTATGTGTGTGTTTATATATATATATATGCTTGCGTATGTATGTATGTATGTATGTATGTATGTGTAAGTATGTGTGTATATGTATGTGTGTATATATGTAGATATGTATATATATGTGGATGTATGTGAATATATATATACTGTATGTACATATGTATGTATATATATATATATATATATATATATATATATATAAATATGACAGCAACACTCATAACAGTGACAAAACAATTACATTGTCAATCATATTACATTATTTTATTATTATTTTTATTAAAATGTTTCCTTTTCTTTTTCATTACTTCTTTAACACACTACTTCTCCGCTGCGAAGCATGGGTATTTTGCTAGTTTTTAATATATATAAATTATTACAGAAGGACTTGGATGGGAAACAGGCTTGGGCAGATTTGTGGCAGATGGAATTTTATGTCAGCAAATATAAAGTATTACACATAGAAAGTATTAAAAGTATAGGCATCTTGTCAGTCAGTACTTAGTAACACCTCATATGACAGAAATCAGAGTTTCCAAATGTATTTTTAGACCACTCTTCTGCTCTTGCAGAACTTTTCTATCTTCTTAGGTTTTCTTGTATGAACTATGTGTGAAATCTGCCCACAGATGTTTAATAACATTTAAGTCAGTGAAGCTCATGCAAATCCTTTAATCATGTGTTTTATAAATATATTATGAGTAGTATTGAGGTATATTTTGGATTATTGTCATCTTGAAATAATCCTCATCTTTGCAGATTCAATTTCTTCACTTACTTGGTGTTAGATAGCAACATATTCTGAAAAAAAAATCAATCAGGAACACTAATACACTCAAATAAATTCTAAACAATCACAGATGCTTAAAAGTCTATCTTTCTGGTTTACAACACCTGGGAGTTGTGCCTCAACAAAGGGACTATCTAATGAAGCTGTAATAATAACAAATTATATATTAATTCCTGGAGTTACCTGTAAACAAAATACACATTCTGAAATGATCTTTATTTTTTTATTTTTATTAATTTTATTACAATCCTTAGAAATCAATCAAGTTTTTACAAAAAGAAAAATTGAGTTAAGAACAAATCGATCCCCATCCCTGAGAGAGAGAGCAAGCCAAACGGCGTGAAATTTAAGACCTGTAAACATACCTAAATTAAAAAATTCTCTGTGCTTTATGAGCTTATTTTAAAATATTACTCATTAAATCCTACCATGTTTTGAAAAAAAGTCTGTACGGATCCTCTAACTGAGTATTTGATTTTTTCAAATTTCAAATAGTATAACACATCAGTTTCCCACTGACTTAAAAGAGGAGAGTTTGGGTTCTTCCAGTTTATCAGAATAAGTCTGCGTGCCAAAAGTGTAGTGAATGCAATCACAGTTTGTTTGTCCTTCTCCACCTTAAACCCATCTGGAAGAACACCAAACACATCTGTTAATGGGTTAGGAGGGATTGTGAGACCAAGGCTGTCTGAAAGGTAATTAAAAAGTTTCGTCCAGAATGATGTTAATTTGGTGCAGGCCCAGAACATGTGACCCAGTGAGGCTGGAACTAGTTTGCGGCGTTCGCAGGTTGGATCATGCCCTGGAAACATTTTGGAGAGTTTTAGTTGAGACAGATGTGCTCGATATATAATTTTGAGTTGTATAATTGTGTGCTTTGTGCATATGAAGCTCGAGTGAATTCTCTGCATTGCTACTTTCCACTCCTTTTCTGATATATTAATTAAGAGATCTTTTTCCCAGTGTCCTCTTGGATCTTTGAAAGGGAGGGATTGTAAAATGGTTTTATATATTGTAGAGATGGAGTCTAAGTCCTTGAGATTGAGCAATATTTTTTCCAGCATGGATGAGGGTGCAAGATGAGGAAAATCTGGAAGGTTCTGTTTAACAAAGTTCCTGATTTGAAGATAGTGAAAGTAATGTGTAGCTGGAATGTTAAACTAGGAATGTAATTTTTCATTGGATGCAAAGACGTTGTCTATATAAAGATCTCTAAGCAAGTTAATTTCAAATGTTTTCCAGATATTAAAAACTGCATTTGTTTGCGAAGGTTGAAAGAGGTGGTTCTCTTACAGAGGTGCCACAGATAGAAGCTTCTCCATCTTAAAATGCTTTCTACATTGGTTCCAGATTCTAAGTGAGTGGAGCACAATTGGGTTATTAGTGTATTGCTGATAACGTGTGTTTATTGGAGATTATTGCTCTTTAATATTCAAAGCCTCCAAAACAACAAAAAAGATTCCAGGTAAAAATGTATTAGATGCATGTTGAATTTTTAAAATTGTCTTAACTCATATCAGTTACTTGCACTAACAGTACACTTGAGACATTAGCTTTTACAATTTGTTGACGTTTTGCTGAATTTATGCTTTCTTCCTAACACACCATATTTCCTGTGCCACTGGCTGCACACAACCCCAAGGCATAATAGAAGCACCCCTAATGTTAAACAGATGATAAGATGTTCATTTTGTGAAATACTTTACTTTTTTCTCTCTGAATATATCTTCAACACAACAACGTTAAAAGTTAATAGGTTAGGTTATTTATTTTTCAAGGTTTAATTGAAAGCCTATCAAGTAAATCAAGTTCTGAGGTCTTAAAAATTAAAAGATAAAAAGCTTTACTGCATCAACTAGAGGCACACTCACTTTTGGGCATACCACATTTAATGGTTTGTTTTTTTTTCTCAATATTATATGTTTCGGAAGTGCTAAATATAGGAGCATGTATTAAAATGTGTAGATGCATCTCATGTTATGTTTATTCAGTTTCACTTGAAGGTTCAACAAAACATGTGGTTTGCCCACTGGTGCTCAGGATTTACACAGGGAAAAAGTCATGTAACGATGAGGAAAATGGGCAGATTTTTAAAATCCACAAGGCAGTGATTGGCCTAGGAATCAAACCTGAGTCTATGGAAATATGAAGGAGCAACACACTTCTTGGTTTCTCCACTTTATCTTATTCAGGAATTTTTTAAAGAGCAAGGTATCTGACTGTAAGAAAAATTACAATCTCACACAATCTCGGTAAAAAAAATTAAATAATACTGATTATTAGTATTATTATTATAAATCTATATCATATATAACAAAGTAAATATCAAAACATGCTCAAATAAAAGCTCGACAATAATTTTATTGAATCAAAATACAAGGCTGTCACATAATGTGAACCCCAAAATGCAAAATTCAATTAAGGTTTATTTATTCCTGAATGTATAAATTGAACATTAAACAAAATAAAAATATTATAACCAACTAGGCAAAATTGAACTTTAGAGTAATATTTTTTAAAAATGGAAATAAATTAATATCTCCAATAATTTTTTTATAATATAGGCAAAATTTAAAAAATGTGATTATGCAATATCAGTAGTATTCAGCTATATATGTTAGTGTTAAAGAAAACAAATATAGATCAAAGTAAACAAATGATTGTACCAAGTCACAGTTCACTTGTTCAGAGCTCTTTGATGCACTGTGGCAAAATCAAGAAAGTTAATTGATGTAACTAGTATTGTTTATTAGCACACAGTGTATTGTACATAAAATTATGTTAAATTAAACATTAAATTATTTTATATAGAGTTGTTCTGTATCTGTAATTATTTAATAATGATTAGAAAATAGCATTAAACTTGAATGATATTTAATAAAGTCACCCAATTGTACAGAATTATACTGAAGACAAATTATTTAAGTAAATACAAAAAAGCATTAGTCAAATACAAATTTCAAACTAAAAGGAAAAGAATGAAATGCAGCAGTCCATTCAGACATGTTTTGCCTATATTCCATTTTAAAAGTAGCATAAATATATTCAGCAGAGTTTTCAGTATAATGACTCAAGCAAACATCAGTTCTACGTATATGAAGATTTTTTAAAAATCCAGTGATGGTCTATGTAAAGTTTGGATGTGTAATTGTCAATATGGAACTATAAAAGAACATGTATTGTGTTGTATTTTGAAAAGTAATATTTTAACACAACGTAAATATACTGAATGTATTGTTGCATTCGCATAAAGTGGACAACAGCAGCAAGTTGCTAAGTACGAACAATCTTAAAAGGCAGGCACAAACCTTACAACTGTAAAATTGGTTGTAATGAAAAATGTTACTCAATGCATCTTGTCTAGACCATTTGAATATCATTAATACACCAGATTAAGCTGTTAAAATCAACTACCTATATCACCAAGCAGTTCTATTTTCGTTATTTGCATTCTAAAATACAATTTTCTTATTGCTCAATTCATTAGCAAATCCTAAATAATAAACTGCAATATAAAAAGACTAATATATGCAAAAAGGACACAAAATAATGGCAGTGGAGAAACAAGTAAAGGAAGTGCAGTGTTTTTACTTTTTCATTCAGTACAGTGTATACAGTATGGTTGTGGCTTCTTTACTTGCATTCTTTGAAGTAACATCATAAAATGTGAAAAGAAAAGGTAGGAAGTAAATAAAGCACAATGTGCATAAGTTTCAAATTTAGTTTCAAATGATTCATCTATAGGAAGATTTTGTGTCGCGTTGTAAAAAGAAAGCAAGACTTCTTTGTGATGAAAATGCACTTAATTTATGGATTCAATTACAAAAATGTACAATGACATTTTCTCATGCCTGTTGCTCTTGTTCATAAAAGAACTGTATATATTTGCTTTGTCACATTTGGAAAAATAACAAGTTTTACTGTAAAATAAATTTTCTTTGGAATTTCTGTTGTTACTGATGATCTTCATTTTATCTTCCAGATCCTGCAAATTAAAAGAAACATAAAACAGAATATGGTAGTTGAATTTCCAAAAGAATATTAAGATAAATTAAATCAAAACCAACACTTAAAGAATGGGCATACTCTTCTTCAAATGACATGTCCCTCCTCTCCATCTCTACTACATAAACAACTCTTTCCATTTCAACTGGAATTGCCAGTAATGAGTCTCCCTCTCACCATCAGTATGGGCTGTATATAACTGAAGACCAAGTGAGGAGACACCTGAAGAATCTACACACAGAAAAAACTGCAGGACCAATTTGCCTATCAGATAAAGGTTGGAGTGGAGGAGGCAACTATCTGTTGGCTTCGCAAGGCTTATCTCACTTGGGCATAGCTGGCAGAAATGTGAGGTTTTTGTTTTTTGATTTATCCAGTGCCTTCAGTACTATCTATCTATCTATCTATCTATCTATCTATCTATCTATCTATCTATCTATCTATCTATCTATCTATCTATCTATCTATCTATCTATCTATCTATCTATCTATCTATCTATCTAATTAAATGCCCAATGTATTTTATTCAAGCACCCACCATGAGTTTCAGCAGTTGCCTTCAGACCAAGAAGCATTACACTGTCTTTGTTGGCAGAATTTCTGTTTAAAAAAAGAATAATTATTAGTTAAAAAAAGTGTTACAAAAATATCACACAAATTATCTGGACATATTTAGTTATTGAACTTTATTACCTTTCGTACCCACTTACATCTTTTTATCTGTTAACTTGCATATTTGTTTATCTATCAGTTTATGAGTAATAGTAGCTTTGGTTTTATGCTATAGGATTTATATACAGTACAATTGTAATATTTAATAATTGTGAATACTTTTGATTAAAGTCCTGAAACTACTATATGTGGAAAAGCATAATTAAAAATTAGTAACATCAATTAAAGTTAATATTAAAGTTCATACAAAACAGATTCCGATGCTAGATTATAAAATACATTTTGAGGAATTCCACAGAATGTAATTATGAGAGAAAGTAAAAGAAAAAGAAAGTATAGCTAGAAGCAGAGTCTATATACTGTCATGTTTTGGGACCATTTTTTTCAGGTTTATCTTACCAATTCAAATCCTGTAAATGCTAGAAGTAGCTCTACTTCATAAGACCCTTCACCTGCAATTGCTTTGTCCTGAATGTGACGTCAATCTGCATCTAGCCCAGCAAGCAGGCCCTCCAACATACAGGGGAAACTTTGGGGTTGGTGGCAGGATTCGCACTCCAGCCTCCAAAAACAAACCTCACACTGTTCCAGTGTGGTGCTGAGGTGTCATCCACTGCACTTGGGTGCCAATCCAGGTAGTTTACTTTCATATCCTTTAACTTTCTTCACTTGTGTATCGTACCGTTTTGTTTTTTTTTTTTTTGAGCCTTTCGAATTCCACTGCTTTCATAATCTCTAACCTGCTCTGCATGTGTATAGAGCCAACATTTGTGAATGTCTTTGTGAAGTTCTACTTTGTCTTTTACTCTGTCTTTTAATTGTGAGCCGGATTGGATGTGCTTTTTTTTTTTCAATTCCACTTGTTCCGGGCTGATGATTACTTTCCTTATTTTCTAAATTTGAACCTAGATTATTGTTTTTCTTTTTTGCTCTTTTTTCTCTCCAACGTCTCTTTTCTTCACACTGCTTTCTTCTTCGCTTATTTGTTGACGTTTCATATATAACATACTGTCCTTATACACTTTATATGCACTGAGAGCCCTGGAACTGTGTGTGCTCAAATCCTTTAGACAACTGAATGTTTTGCTGCCTCTTGGCTTATTCGATATTGATTGTAAGTAGGGCGTGTCTTGCAAGAATCTCATGTTCCATGTCATTGCGAGACGGTCCTGGGTCAATCTCTTGGCACAAAGTCTCATGTTTAAGGTCACTGCGAGACGCTTTGTGGCCAGTCTTTTTCATCTCGCAGTTTCTTTTACATGTCTTCCGTGATCTTAACGTGAAGATCATGTCTCGATGCTTTTGTAATCTCTTTCGTCTTGCGGTTTCTTTTAAATGTCTTCTGTGATCTTAACGTGAAGATCACGTCTCGACGCCCTTGTGTTTCTTCGAGGATTTTTTTTTATAATAGAGAGATATATTTTATTTCTATTTATGTTATTTATGTTATTTGTATGTTTTCTTTTTATTCTATTATTGTAAAACACTTTGGCCACAGCATTCCAATGTAGTTTTAAATGTGCTATATAAATAAATTGACATTGACATTTTATGGTACCCTGAGCCAGAAGGTAGCAGTGAGAAGGAGTAGAAGAGGAAGAAGAAAATCATAATAAGGCAGGGTATTCTGCTAAGCTTCATGTAATTGTGGCCACTTCACAATAAACATCAAGAACAATACTGTAATAAGCACCGAGGTAGAACCACCAGGACACACAGACTGAATGACAGCAAAGACCAATAATGGGGACATTTCTTTAACAATGAGTTATTTTCAGCTGTACTTTTAGTAGAATTACCTTCCTGCTGTTACAGCCATGAGGAATGCCTTGTAAAATAATAGTGACTGAAACTAGTCACAGCTATTCCTGCACTGTTGCTGAAGTCACATTCACTTATCAGTATTCCTGATCATCTTCCAGTGTTGCATGCCGTGCTTCTCTCCGAGATCACTCTGTTATTTTCTGTGAAGCTCTATTATTCTAATGCTCAAGTAGTCTATGTTTACCTTCTTGAGTGTTCCCAGGCTTGTAACATAAAAGGTGAATGTTCCACGGATTTTTAAAATGCAGAGCTCAGTGTACCTGTGTGACATTTCGGTGTCAATCACCCATCCAGCCTCACCCATCTTTAAGGTAATATGTTGGGTACTAGAGTACAGTTTGTATTTTTGTAGATACTATGATATTGCTTGCAATTCACATATGCATGCTCATCTACTAATGTGGCAATGATCTTGATGTGTGTGCCATCAGTCACAACAGTAACTCCAGGAAAACCAGTGATTTGCTGGAATGCAACTTTTTTTAACATTACTTTATATGAAGTGTTGTGTATACTGTATGTATAAATCTGCATACTACCTCATCCGTGGTAAGGATGTTTAAAGTTTGGTGCAAAATATGAGAAATCGTTGGTTGTGATGTTCCAAAATCATTGTTAATGCAAACCTGCATTTTTTCCTGTGTCCAAAAACAAAGTTTCAAAGACTTCAATTTTGTCTGACAGCGCATGGCTTCTTCAGTAGATGGACCGATCCCATGGCATACAAGATTTGTTACAAATATTATTCCATATCCTTTTATGAGTTCATTGTTGTCCAGTGTTTCCAAATGTTTCTTCTTTATAGAAATATGTTCTTTGACGGAATGCCATCTTCTGCTCACTATCTCTCCTAAATCCTGGTAAAGTTAGGAGTAATTTTCTAATTTAGGAAATTTGATAAAATTATACTACTAGTACTCTTAGGAGCAGGACCAAATTTAAGTCACTCTGAGTTTTTTGAGCCAGTTAGGATGATTTCCTACTCTGAGACACTTAATAAATACAGGCACAGATCATCAGGTTTTTTTTCAACAGTTAAGATTAACTACTGATTGGGTTTAAAGATTTTTTTAGAGCACAAAGGATGTTTATGTACACTGTGCACTTGAAAGCGATTGCTGGTGTAATTGGTAATGTCACTGTGTCGCCATGTTGTGGTTTAATTTCTTCACAGCTGCTACCATTTTTACAGTATTTCCATAGAGGCAGCAATGTTTATCATGATTTTGTCATGGTTATTATTTTTTATACAGTTAGTCATTTCTTTTTTTTAACAAGTATTTTTAACTGTCAGTTTTATATTTATTATGCCGATATCATAACATCACCTTTATGATGTGGATTTTACTATTTCACACCCAGTTTTTATTGATGTGGCCATTTTGTATATACGAGGGATGTTCAAAAATTTTCCACACTTTTTTTTAACTCTATTTATTAAGAATTTCAAAAACAAATTGCATCACTTTTCTACAAAGTCACCTTCCTTTGCAATTTTCCCAGCGTTGTACCAACTTTTTATTGACCAATTACTCCTCCTCCCTCCTTCACCATTTCCAATGAAAATACTTAAGTGCAGAAACTTTTTGAATATCCCTCGTAATTGTTTCTCTGGTTGCTACAAAATGTTCACTCATATTGCACATGTCATCATCACAAAATAAGTATTTAAGATGGTGGTTTGGTATGCGTAATGTCCAACAAATTCTAAACAAACTAGCTAGGACTTTTGCTTTTTTTTGTCTGTTATTTTGGTGCTTGCTGCTTGATTTTGCTCTTCCTGCTTTTGCCTGCCTTTTGACCAGTTTTATTTCCTGGTCTTGTAACATTTTTTATTTCTACCTGCAAGCTTCTCTAAAGTTAATTAAGTTTTTCATGCTTATCACACAGCCATTATATAAGATGATAGCACACATTGTAAAACTGACAGAAGAATCTAAAAACACTGACAACCAGCTTAAACAAGCAAAGGATCAAAGGCAAGGTTCAGGAATTTTTGACTATTGATTGATTACATTTGACTATTTGGATACATTTTTGATTTTTTGATTAGTTTGGCAGACTTTTAAATTTAATAGGCATTTGCCTCTCCCTCTGGAAGCCAGTCACTACCTGGTCCATTACCCTCATTTTAAATTTCTTCCATTTCTTCTTGATATTACCACATGTGTCTTTGAGTCATTAATTCATTTTTTAAATAAGTTCTGCTGGGTTAGGTTTATCAGTGCTTTTAAAAATTTTGAAGATGTGGATTAGGTCCACTTATAATTTCTTTTGTAAAGGAATTTAATTCCTTTAACCTGATATATATCAGAAATCCCCATTAGCTGGAGGATGCACTTGCTTTCAGTTGTACTGCTAAGAAACAGAAAGTAGCAGGGACAAGAGCAGGGAATGACAGGTCAAAAGATCAAAATTAAGATAGAGACATACCTAACTTAAAAACTAAAGTGTGTAGTGGCAAATCCAAAACAACTAGTTCTATAATAATTTATAACTACAGTAATGACTGATGCAGAATTGTCATACACAGAAATATGGAAAACATGTGAATGTCAGTAAGAAATATTCTGAAGTGTGAAAAAAATGATCAAAGTCATGAAAATCATTAAATCTACTCCCTGCAGAGCTCCTTCGCATGCTTTCTTTCTTTTAGAGTATAGTATCCAGAACTGTACATGCTACTTGGTGATTGTAATATTCCTCTAGGTGTGAATGTTTTTTTTTCTCTCTTTGTTAAATTTCCTCTACTGTTAACTTTTTGGTCTTTTGTTAATGCCTTTACACATCTATTTAGACTACTTTTGTTTTAATTTTATTTTTAATGGATTGACCTTGAACCAGAATGTCACCATACAATTATTCATCAAAATCAGAATATACAGTAGACCATACAATCAGAAGTAACACCATACAATATTTATATTAGCAGTGCTTTTATTTTTCCATTTTGCCTTTTGTAGGCTATTCCTCATTACCAAAAAACTGCTTTCTGTAAATATGTGCATTTGTTTTGATGTTCATTAATTTAGACAATCGAAGATAATTTCAGCATTAACAATATTTTGATTTCTACTACTGAAAAGATAAAGCCCTTTTGTTTTTCTTTATTTATAGTAAGAAATAAAGTATGGCAGTTACATCATTTTGGCCTTAAGTCAGATTGGTCGAGGAGGCAATCTTGCAGTAAAAGTATTATTTCAATTTTCTTTTACATATTTTAAACATTTTTTCATTCATGAAAACATGTTTTTGTTTGATATATGAGAATCTGATGGTCTATAGCAAAGGCTATTCACTGAATCTCTGAACTTTGCCATTTCTAACTTAACCCAAAGTGGTTTAGATATGCTCCTGGCTTTGACTGAAGACAATTACATGTATGTTAGATATAGAAATAATTACATGTGTGTAACAAGAAGGTTATTTGTGCCAAATGTAATTTGTGAAATTTATTTCACAAATCCATGCAATTTAGCCGAGACAGAGAGCCTGCAAGGGAGATTGACAAATCACAGATGTAAGTCAGGTTAGGGAAAACAGAAAACATGTGAAAGACACAAGCAGGTTGTTTTGGGAAGTGCTGATGTCTGCTTGACCAATATGGTCACAAAAACCAGAGTTTGTGAAGGTATTAATAACCAGACAGTTCTGACATGAATCCTACATATATGTAATTGTGTGAGTGTTTATAATGAGGAGGATCCAGCAAGATGTCAGAAGCGTTCCACTATGCCACCGACATTTTCGTTGCTGGATGGGTCATCTGATTAGTCAGCATTCTCCCACTTGGCTGTGATGTTTTTATCTAATTTCACGCTACTCTGTAGCAAAAAAAGTACATAGTGATTATTATCACAACATGATATCACCAGAAATAGTACCTATGTAAACCAATAACATAAAAGTTTGAAATATATTTCATTTTTTCTTTAAGAAAGTTGTGCAACACCCAATGCATTACTTGTGAAACACTATTTTTCTGCTTGATTTCAATAACCCATTATACGACAATAAAAAAGTGCATACATTACCTGTGATTGTCTCTCACAATGCTATAAAGAAGACCACTATTTACTGTATAACTTCTTCTGTATAACGTTTATGGGATTTCAAGCATGCATCCTTAATAAGTGGCCTTCAGCCTAGATTTTGACTAGGCATTCTAAAATGTCCATTTGTTAATCATTCTGAAAACTCTTTTAACTTAATCATTTCTATCTGTGTGGCTCATGGTTTCTTCAAATATAAAGCGTTATACAGCTCCTGTACCAAAGCATCGTCAAACCATAAGGCAACTAACACCATGCTTGACTGTTGATATTAGGTTCTTACTGTAGCATGCATTGTTCTCTGGGCATGCCACACTTAATCTGTGCAGGCTGAATATTTCAGTTTTGAGTTATCTTTTCAGGGAAAATGATCCCAGAAATTCTGCTAGGTGCATTTTGGCAAAAATGAGGTTAGGACTCATGTTCGTATTAATAGTTTCAACATTTCAACTTTGCTATGGATCCCACTTTTTTCCATGGCCTTTTTGATAGGGTGGCCCATGCACCTTAGCTGATGTATAGAGATCTCAAGGTGATGTGATAATATGACTACTGTAATGGAAAAGTTTACACATACTGTATGACATACTATAATAACAACTCAAGGAAAATTGATTTTTGTCCCAATCTTTCTTCACTGGGACAATATGGCCCTGACAATCATTAAGTTTAAGCCCAGAGATTTAGAATTAGTTCTCTAACACTTTTTGAAATAAAAAATACTGCCAACTTTGTCTTTTTGTGGGAATTTCATTAGATCATGGTTAAAGTTAAACAAATTTACACTGAGTAGAGTTAGCCTAAATTAGTTTTGATTGTTATATTCATCAAATGCCGATCCGCGTTACCAACAAAAGACCTGCCAAGTGTAACAAAACGCCACAAAATAATTTTTTTAGGGCCCTTTAGAGAGTGAGACAGAAATTAGTGGTAGGGTCCATGGAGGATTAGAAAGATACTAGGCATGGATGAGGCATCTCCATGTGAGACAGAATTGTAAGCCCACTTAAGAAGACCTAGAGAGAGAGAGAGCTGGGGCCTCGTGTAATGCTTTGCATAGAATTCATACTAAAACATGGCATACAAACAAAAAAAATCAGAGGCATAAAGCTGTGTGTCAGCAAATTCTATGAACTTTCTCTTTATAAATCCCATTTAATGCACATGCACACACCTACAGCCCATGCTAATCAATATAAGTAGCCCCTTCCATTCAGTGTTTTGTTAAAAGACACTGGCAAAAGCACTGCAAGAATGGAAAATGAAGATCCTGCTCAGTTTAGTAGAAGCAAGGAAAACATTATTTGGTGGCTTAAGCAGTGGTATAAGCAAGAGAATGAAATTGATGGAGTGGCACAGTGTGGTGAAGGCATTCAAAAGTTCAAGTTCAGAAAGTCACACAGTGCCTGAAATAAAAAAGAAGTGGTTAGATATCAAAGCCAATGTGAAAAGGCTAGTTGCAGCTCACCGTCTGAGTGTCAACACCACTGAAGGAGGCAGCGGAATTCTGGGTCTCACACCGTTTGATCAGTGAGCTGCTGCAATTATTGGCGAGACACTTATGACTGTCATTTTAATGTCACTTAGTCAGTGGGTTGGCGAGCAGGGTGGGAAGCCATGTTCTTAGCGGGTGCCCACTATCCCCTAAGTAATGATGTTATATGGTTATATCATACAGATAACTTAGAATTATGACCAAAGGAGTAATATTAAATTTATTTTATTCTTGAGAAGCCAACCATCACACAAAACACCATTTTAAAGGCTTGCTCCCCACACTACTATTTCTATTACTATTACATTAATCAGATGCATTTTTGCATCACAGATAATTTGCACATTAATAGAGTGTAAATGCTTTCAATATACATAAGCAACTTCATAAATTTGTAAAAATGGATGTTACTGTGAATTGTACTTTGATGTTTGCCTGTTCAACCACATTGTAAGGAAATATTTTATATCTGGATGACAAGGGGATAATACCATCCTATACAGCTGGCATAGCACAACTCAGTGATGACTGAGAAATACCCAATCAGTCAGCCAGTTTATGTTGAAAAGCTCCTGTGGCTAAAACCCGAGGGTGGACAGAACTTGCAAGGGAACAGGTACAATTTCTCAATGTCTGCCTTTGTAAAGAGGATAGCTCTTGGAAATCTAAATCAACTTAGTCATTCATCATCACTGGACAAGAAATCAGTATTATCTCTAAATATGCACTCTTCTAATTCTTCCATTTGCAATGTCTTGTAACAACACTACAGCTGCTGTGGTAGTTGGAATAGTTTGGCCATTCTGTGCACTATTATATTGTTACAGACTAATTACAATGAAGTGCCTTAAATTTGTAAATGATATGCAATTAATTTTGGTGTATTTGATACACCCCTTGTCATGGATGTGACTCTAAAAAAAAAGGGAAACCACACAAAACAGTAGCACTGCTTTGATGCTGGGTGCCACCCATTTCCAAAACCGAGCAGAAACATGTGTACACATGGTCTGAGGCTGCTGTGAAAATATGTGTAGCTTTACAGCAAGTTTAGTTTTTATACATCTCAACATGAGCATGGAAACGGGTGTACTTAATATTTTTGTGCATATGCACCGTTTATACATGAGGTCCCAGCCTAGGTGTGTTTGATCTTTTTCTGTATTTTGTGTCCTTCTGTTGTGTGACCATGTAAATAAGCACCTTTTTGACACCTGTAACTTTCTTCATATTATTCCAAGTATGAAAAGATGCCACAAGGGTTCCCTTTTCTGTTACAGTGTATATTTCTAAAATGTTTAACCAATTATATTCTTCATGCTATTTTCTGAATTGTGGAGAATCTCATTCATACTACATATTTAAAAATAGTAAATACAATTAACAAGAGAACTTACATTTCTTTACTACTTTCAGCTGCATCTGGTTATAAGATACAAACATAAAACATTTGTCATTTTTACTTGTTAATATATGAACCAATAAAATAAGACATGCTATGAATTGAATCATACAATTTGAAAAAACATTCTTATCTTGGTTTGAAAACTGTTTTATTTTGCCCTTATGATCCTAATCAGAAGAACATAGCTAATGGACAGAATTTTGATCCTTATATATATAAATACTGTATGTTGCACAGCGCAACTAAATGTATATTTTAAATGTATATGCCATTTCTTTATTGCTTAAGTATGAGGATAAGTCAAAAAGTATCCACAGTGCCTTTGTTGTCCCAGCAATAAACAGTGCACATCTATGCCTCAACATTTTCAGATGACTAAGAAACTTTTCTGAGTCTTCATTAGTATTAGTTAATTTAATATAAAGGCATTACAGATTGCTGTAGTTTTTGTGCATTACAACAAAGGGTGAAGACAATCCAGACCCCTATTTCAACAGATTTTACAAAAACCCAGGAACATTTACACAATTTGGTGTCTAAGGAGGTCAAGAACATATTTTTCTTTCTTGCATATAGTGCATAAGTAGAATACTCCTTTTTTTCTATAAGCTGTTCCATACTCTTGAAATTCTGTACTCAGTTGTAGTAACTTTGCATTGTGTGTAGTTTTGCTGAAGTGGCTTTTACTGATGTTTAAATTGATTGGTTATCTTTGTATAAATATCATGCAAATGAGCTTTTCATTATATTGCTGAGCATTTGCCAATAAGTGTAATTTCAAAATTAAAATCACAAAATCATATATAAATACTTTCTTTTAACTCCTAGCTGTTGTTAAGGCAGTACCTTATATGTTATCTGAGGGTTTCAAATGAAAGATTTTAATGAAGCTAAGCCATTGGCAGTATAGCAGTTGACCTAAGGTTTTTAATGTGTATTTTTATCATTGACCAATTTTCTAAAAATATTCAAACATTAATTCTTGTGATCCACAGCACACTGTAAGCATAACAGTACACTTCTCTTTATTTCTGTAACATGTAACAAGCACTTTCTTTGTAATGAGTGCCATTCATGGTGTAAGGCATTTTAATGGAGAGCTCTATAATGAAACTTAACAAAGGTCCATGCATGATGGGGAGCCTATCTGCATCAAATACTGAGTCAGAAATTCTTACTAACCTGATCTCATTATTTTGAAAACTTTACTTAAATAAGTAAAAATCTTCATTGGAATGAACAAAAGAAAATGATTTTTTTTTTATTTTACCTGGACTTTCTGTGTGTGTTTTCATGCACTTGAACTTCACAAATACTATGGCTGCCACCAACATAACAGCAAATACTGGAAGGAGCACCCACAGTATTTTATTTTCTGTAAAAATAAATAAGCACATAAATTATGAGAATATATGCAGATGTTCCTCTTACTGCACACCAAATGTTAAATACATATCATGTAACAAATATTAATGGTTTCATAATACTCAACAGGCCTACTAGAACATTTCTAAAGCAATCAAAAACTTCCTAACTAGTGGGGTGTGGAAGACAATGCAGACAATCCAAAACAGATTGGTAACACAGCTTTATTCTTTCCTATTTGAGCTGTTAAAGTGAGTAATTAATTCAGAGATCCAAATTAGTCCTCCTGCGGTGGGTTGGCACCCTGCCCAGGATTGGTTCCTGCCTTGTGCCCTGTGTTGGCTGGGATTGGCTCCAGCAGACCCCCGTGACCCTGTATTCGGATTCAGCGGGTTAGAAAATGGATGGATGGAAATTAGTCCTCAAATCTTAAAAAAATGTCACAGTATCTAAATTCAGTGGTTTTTTTTTCTTTATCTTTCTTTTGTAGTAAGAACTAATTTATTAATGAATTATTCAAATCTTTTATCCCAATATAGAATAATAAGGTAAGAAGAGTTTCATAAAAGGATCAGGTGAAAATATCGCTGGTATATTTGTTCCAGTAACAAGGTTGAGACCATTGTTCCAAATTTCCATATACTTGTTACTGTACTGTGTGAGCAGACTGACATCTGTTGCAAGGTAAAATGTGGCAAAAGAGTCACTGGACACTTTGTTAGATATCCTTGTTCAAAAATCCCAAATCGCCATATATACATGTATACAGTATAGCTAGCTGTTGTTTGACTAATGTGCAATGTATGCTTTTAGTAATTTTGTGTATGTATATATATATATATATAAATTTACTTTCCAAACCTCTGTTGCTTCTAATGTTTTTGGCCCAAGCTGCTACTGGGGTTACTTCTGTTAGTTCTACCCTGCAAATTCCTAGCACTTCACTTTTAAGCTTTTAACTTTTCAGCTCCATGGCTGCTGCTGGTACTGTACTTACAGCCCCTACTTTGTTTATTCTACATTTCTCCTTGGGCTTTTATACAGCTTTTCAGTTGTGGCTGTAACAGAAATTTCCCAAATGTTATTTTTCCACACCTTCAATAAGACCTAAAAATCTTAACACTTCCTAATTACTTTATTCACAGATGGTGATTAGCTTAATTTTCATAATATTAAGGTAAGAAGTTCTAATCACAACTTTGCATGAAATCAGACTTAAATCACATTGCTTTCATTTATTCATTTTACCTCTGGATTTCAATTTGGCCCTATTAAAGTTTTTTCTTTTCCAATTACTGGCTGCTCACAAATACAATTCAATCTTCTACTGACCATGCAGTTCTGTCTACTGCAACTCACTGCACATTTGACCTTAACATATTTTTATGTAAACTTGTTCTGTCGAACAGTGATTTAAGCTCACTTTCTGCTGCTTTCGCGCTAATGGCTTATTTGTGTTTTTCTTTTTGCTTTGTTTGCTGTATATTTGCTATTGTTTCCAGGGATTAAAGATGGATAACACACCATAACATCATATTAAGTGAAGACATTGAATGGCAGGCATGATCATGTTTTCTTAGTTGCTATTTTGAGACAAACAAAACTAGAGCTGTGACCAGATCATTTTAAACGTTGCAATTGACTCCACCATTTTTTGCTCTAGTTTTGCTTTCCATTTTTAAGTCATTTTTTCCTCTGTGTCTGAGATTTTTGCATATTATTGTCTCCATAATTTGTGAGCTTCAAATCAGCAGGTGACCTAACTAACTGTGCAGAGTCAGGGTTGAAGTAAGCATTTGCAAGCTCAACATAAGACTGCTGTTTAGCTTCAGTTTTCAAACTAATTATAGGTACTGTGAGGGCTTTTTGCACCATGTGCTGTTTTCTGTATTTTATCTTCCTGTCATAGAACATCAGATTTAATGAGTATCCATATTTTTACAGTGGCCATATCCAGCTGTTCATATTTTCTTCATCCCAGGAGTGATTTGTATAGAAACATTACTCAGTGGGAATCTATTCATTTTTACATTGAGATCCAGAAAGCTTATATAAGCTGACAAATATAAAACACCCATTTATCCCTTTTCTGACCTCTTACATTTCCTAACATGGTAACAGTAGAATAAAAAGATGAAGTCATTTAACACATACAGTGCACACATATGCCTGATTAATTATGCAATGAAAAAGGAATGCAATTTTTTTTAGTCTGGTCCAAAAAATTTAAATTTGTGTCCATTTAATTGCCTTTAAAATCTCATATAAAGAGGTGAGCTTAGCTTTCCTGACAGGCTGGCTGTGTTACCAGTTTGTTTTGTGGAATTCATTTTATTTTTAAAACTGTAACTTATTTACTTGTTTAGCATCAGTGTGTGTGTTAGGAAGCTTTTGACACAGAGCTTTACTCTTGGCTTTCTCTATATTTTCTTTTTATTTGTTTGACTTGTGAATACCCTTCTTGTCTCATCTTCCTCTACTAATACTGGTGAATCTGCAAACCCGTTGACTCATTAACAGTCTTACAAATACATTTGTGGATGTTTGTGGACAATCATGAATGTCAGGTTTATAACAGTTTTAACATTAGCAGGTAAAAGTCTTCAGAATGTAAATAAATGGCATATATGATGTTTTTACAGTGATGCCCATACATACTCTACTTTTAATTCCATGCTAAGTTGGCTAACAGCAGCTCATTTCTAACGATATGTTTTTTAATTTGTGCTTAATGCAATTACTCAGTTTCCCTTTATTTAAATTAAGGTTATAAGCTTACAACTTTCCTACTATAAATTAACAATACATTTTTACTTCTGAGTGGGATATGTTGTTTATCCATCCATCCATTATCCAGCCCGCTATATCCTAACTACAGGGTCACGGGGGTGTGCTGGAGCCAATCCCAGCCAACACAGGGCACAAGGCAGAAAACAAAGGGAAGAAACCCCCGCAGACACGGGGAGAATATGCAAAGTCCACGCAGGGAGGACCCGGGAAGCAAACCCGGGTCTCCTAACTGCGAGGCAGCAGCGCTACCCACTGCACCAACATGATGTTGTTTATCAGTTTGACTAATTTGTTTGGGATCCAGTAGCTCCTGTTTTTCCCATGGCTTACTGTCTGATAAATGTTGGTTTACATAAACATTTCAAACAGTATGCAGGTACTGTGTATTCACTTTTTTCTTTTTCTTCTATGTCATTTTTCAGACTATTAAAAGACATAATAGAATATAATAAATGAAACACTTTTGACTACAAAAGTAGAAAGAAAACTGATACAGGAGTACTCTGTTTCTGAGCACTGAAGGGAGGTGAGGAATAAGGCAGTATGCCGACTGTTGTCTAGCAAGGAGCTGGACTGAATAAGAAAGTTCCACTTAGCTGTTGATTTCTTTATAATTTTATTCTAAATGACTCCCTGGGACAAACTTCATGTTTAACACTCATTTGTTAGTGTGCTTTGTTTCAGAATAATTCCTTTAAGATTCTTTTTTTTTCATGCATTGTATATATGTATATATCTATTAGATTTGCTAATTTGAAATTTATAAAGTGAATATTTGCTTAAACCATTTCAAGAACTTAGAAATACAATCTTATCATTTCTCAGCGATTGTGTTATAAACCAAAAACAGAAACTTACCAGATGAATGCTTCATATGAGAATCATTTTCAGTAGTTGCAATTCCTTAAAAAAATTAAAGAAAATCAGTCAGTTAGTAAGTCAGTCATTATCCAACCCGCTATATCCTAACTACATGGTCATGGGGGTCTGCTGGAGCCAATCACAGCCAACACAGGGCGCAAGGCAGGAAACAAACCCCGGGCAGGGCTTAAAGAAAATTATTTCTGAATTAAAAAGTTCTATAAAAATGAAAACTGCATACTAATTCGATGTTGGAGTAGCTGTTCACCAGCACTACAAGAATCTAGCCTATTAAAACTTACAGCTTTTATGTTCTAACCATTCCCTATCCTTTTTGGGGTTATAAGGCACTCGTTCCTGTTATGGCAACAGAGGGTGCAAAGTTGGAAGCAACCTTGGATGGGTGGTCATTTTGAACACTGTTGTTTTAGAGGATATAACACTTCAGCAGTGTATATACTCTTAAATTAGTAAACGAATAAATATAGATTGTGCACCTAGGAAATATATAAAATTTATCTGTACATATATTTTACTTAGCACAGTTACATTTGTACATTCACATTTAGTTGCATTTTTTACATTTATACATGTGTTTTGTATTACTTCTATAGCACTTCAGAAAGTCTTCAATATTTTATTTCATATGGTAAAGTGAGAAAATACTATTTGTTGCTGCCAATGGCATTACTGCACTTACAGTAGGTCCTCAACCCAATTAATAAACACGTGGATTTAAAGGCAAATGATAAACTTAAAACATCTACATTTTGCAATTTTAAATCCTGTGGCCCGCTTTATTTTATAGTAATGTTAACGAGTGGAGTTGCACACTGTTTTCTATATGGTGATTTGGTATGCTAAACATATTTTCTGTTCCCAAGATTACCTAAGTAAAAAATAGTTTTATATTGTAACCCTTCATATGAATCTGTTAGAAAAGACTTAATGAAGCAGGGGTCTTCTCTTCCTCTTTAGTCCTTTTGGACTGTCTTGCTCTTTAATTTTAGATAAAAAGTCAGATATCATTTGACTTTTTTCAGTTTGCAGAATACTTTTGCAATCAAGTCAAATATCATATTAAGGTAAACTTTATGTAACATATGGTCATGTCTTCATTGCTCATATGTTACAAAATAACGTAAACTCTTTAAAATAATTGTAAAAAACAAAAGCAACAATGTAGCAAATGCACAATTCCAGGTTGAGATGCAATCCATTGTTCTGATGTTTTTATAGTCTTCCCCCGAAAGTATTCTGTTGAATTAATGAATGTAAAATCCTCTTTGTGTGCGTAAGCACTGGATGCGTATGTGTGAATAGGCTCAGCAATGTCATGTCTATAGCTTGGAACATTTGAATGTTAAAAGAAATATGATATATTTAATGCCATATTACCACATAATATATTTCATCTTTTTAATGTGCTATGAATTCCTAATACATAAAAATAAAAATAACTTACCTGTGGTTAATTTAATTGAAGAGTTTTTGTCATTTGATCCTGTTGAAAAAAGACAAAACATGAGATGTACAAAATGTTTTATTTTTCACTGCAATTAGAATACAAACTCAAAACCTTTGCGCTTACAGAACAAAAAAAGTAGACGATCTACTACATTTTTGGCACAATACCAGGACATAACCGTATTTTTTTTTTCTTGAACTACCTGCTATTGGATTTTTCTCTTTAAGAATTTTTTAAACACTCACAGAAATATATATACCAAATAATACAAAGAGTACAGGTTCAATGCCCTGTAAGAGGATACAAAAGTGCGTACATCTGACGAGCCCCAATAAGGATGAAACACGTGCCATGTGCTCTTTGTATTATTTGACAGATACTGTGTTGCATATATATAAATATATATATATAATATATATATATATATATATATATATATATATATATATATATATATATATATATATATATATATATATATATATATATATATATATATATATATAGTGGAGGATGGCTGAGGCCCTTGCCTTTCTTATGGAAGGACCAGGAGAGAGACGATACCTCCCTCCGGACACGAAAGGTCAGCCTCCCTGGTTTGTATCAGGGCCATGGGATTGGAGCTTGGAAGCTCAACCCTGCTGGGGCCCATGGCAAAAGCCAAGGGGTGCCTGGACAACTACATATCCCTGGAATATAGCACTTCCACCACACTTGGAATTGCTGCCAGAAGAAGATCTGGGTGCACCTAGAGTGTTTCCGGGTGTACATGCAATACTTCTGCTACACCAAGAAGTGCTGCAGGATGATTGTCAGGGAGTACATGGAGTGCTTCTGGATGCAATATAAAAGGGGCAACCTCACTCCATTCAAGAAGCCGGAGTCGGGAGGTGGAGGAGTAGAGACGGCAGAAAAATAAAGAAAGAAGAAGAAAGGACTGAGCAGTTAGTGCTGGGGAATGTGCATTGTGTGCTGTAGAAAAAAAAGAAAAGTGAATAAAAAGCGTGTGTATTTGGACTTGTGTGGTTTGCCTGTCTGGGTCGGGGTTAACTACGTGGGGCTTCGAACATTTAAAAGTCCGCACCGCAGCTGTCATTTTTGTCTCACTGCCTTGTCTCTCCACCAGATATCCTCTGCTCCAGTTGGGGCTCCCGCTCCCGAAGAGGAAGATTTTGTGTTCTTTTGATCGAAAGAGACGAAACTGTGGTGACCGGTTTTGACACTGAGCCCAGATCACACCTGAAAAAGACTCATGTTTGTTCTGGCTGTATTCAAATAAAGTTTTTCTTTCTGGAAACCACCGAGTTTATATATATATATATACAGGTATATATATATATATATATACATACATACATACATATATATATATATATATATATATATATATATATATATATATATATATATATATATATATATATATATATATATATATATATATATATATATATATATATATATATATACTGTATATATATATTCTGTATATATATATATATATATATATATACATACAGTGGTGTGAAAAACTATTTGCCCCCTTCCTGATTTCTTATTCTTTTGCATGTTTGTCACACAAAATGTTTCTGATCATCAAACACGTTTAACCATTAGTCAGATATAACACAAACACAAAATGCAGTTTTTAAATGATGGTTTTTATTATTTAGGGAGAAAAAAAATCCAAACCTACATGGCCCTGTGTGAAAAAGTAATTGCCCCTTGTTAAAAAATAACCTAACCGTGGTGTATCACACCTGAGTTCAATTTCCGTAGCCACCCCCAGACCTGATTATTGCCACACCTGTTTCAGTCAAGAAATCACTTAAATAGGAGCTGCCTGACACAGAAGTAGACCAAAAGCACCTCAAAAGCTAGACATCATGCCAAGATCCAAAGAAATTCAGGAACAAATGAGAACAGAAGTAATTGAGATCTATCAGTCTGGTAAAGGTTATAAAGCCATTTCTAAAGCTTTGGGACTCCAGCGAACCACAGTGAGAGCCATTATCCACAAATGGCAAAAACATGGAACAGTGGTGAACCTTCCCAGGAGTGGCCGGCCGACCAAAATTATCCCAAGAGCGCAGAGACGACTCATCCGAGAGGTCACAAAAGACCCCAGGACAACGTCTAAAGAATTGCAGGCCTCACTTGCCTCAATTAAGGTCAGTGTTCACGACTCCACCATAAGAAAGAGACTGGGCAAAAACGGCCTGCATGGCAGATTTCCAAGACGTAAACCACTGTTAAGCAAAAAGAACATTAGGGCTCGTCTCAATTTTGCTAAGAAACATCTCAATGATTGCCAAGACTTTTGGGAAAATACCTTGTGGACTGATGAGACAAAAGTTGAACTTTTTGGAAGGCAAATGTCCCATTACATCTGGCGTAAAAGGAACACAGCATTTCAGAAAAAGAACATCATACCAATAGTAAAATATGGTGGTGGTAGTGTGATGGTCTGGGGTTGTTTTGCTGCTTCAGGACCTGGAAGGCTTGCTGTGATAGATGGAACCATGAATTCTACTGTCTACCAAAAAATCCTGAAGGAGAATGTCCGGCCATCTGTTCGTCAACTCAAGCTGAAGCAATCTTGGGTGCTGCAACAGGACAATGACCCAAAACACACTAGCAAATCCACCTCTGAATGGCTGAAGAAAAACAAAATGAAGACTTTGGAGTGGCCTAGTCAAAGTCCTGACCTGAATCCAATTGAGATGCTATGGCATGACCTTAAAAGGTGGTTCATGCTAGAAAACCCTCAAATAAAGCTGAATTACAACAATTCTGCAAAGATGAGTGGGCCAAAATTCCTCCAGAGCTGTAAAAGACTCATTGCAAGTTATCGCAAACGCTTGATTGCAGTTATTGCTGCTAAGGGTGGCCCAACCAGTTATTAGGTTCAGGGGGCAATTACTTTTTCACACAGGGCCATGTAGGTTTGGATTTTTTTTCTCCCTAAACAATAAAAACCATTATTTAAAAACTTCATTTTGTGTTTACTTGTGTTATATTTGACTAATGGTGAAATGTGTTTGATGATCAGAAACATTTTGTGTGACAAACATGCAGAAGAATAAGAAATCAGGAAGGGGGCAAATAGTTTTTCACACCACTATATATATATATATATATATATATATATATATATATATATATATATATATATATATATATATATATATATATATATATATATATACATATATAGTGGCAGATGGCTCGGGACCCTACCCAGCTAGGATGCCTGGAAGGACCACAAGAGGGACCATACCCCCTTTGGGCCACGAGAGGGTAGCTGTCCTGGTCTGCATTGGGGCCACGGGAACAGAGCTGGTAAGCTCATTCCTGTTGGGGCCCGTGGCCACCGCCAAGGGGTACCCAGAGAATTAAGGTGTCCTGGAATACAGCACTTCCGGCACAACTGGAAGTGCTCATCCATCCATCCATCCTCTTCCGCTTATCCAAGGTCGGGTCGCGGGGGTAGCAGCTTAAGCAGAGAGGCCCAGACTTCCCTCTCCCTGGCCACTTCTTCCAGCTCTGCCGGGAGAAGCCCAAGGCGTTCCCAGGCCAGCCGGGAGACATAGTCCCTCCAGCGTGTCCTGGGTCTTCCCCGGGCCTCCTCCCGGTTGGGCGTGCCGGAACACCTCACCAGGAGGCGCCCAGGAGGCATCCTGATCAGATGCCCGAGCCACCTCATCTGACTCCTCTCGATGCGGAGGAGCAGCGGCTCTACTCTGAGCCCCTCCCGGATGACTGAGCTTCTCACCCTATCTTTAAGGGAAAGCCCAGACACCCTGCGGAGGAAACTCATTTCAGCCGCTTGTATTCGCGATCTCGTTCTTTCGGTCACTACCCATAGCTCATGACCATAGGTGAGGGTAGGAGCGTAGATCGACTGGTAAATTGAGAGCTTTGCCTTACGGCTCAGCTCCTTTTTCACCACGACAGACCGATACAGAGCCTGCATCACTGTGGATGCCGCACCGATCCGCCTGTCGATCTCACGCTCCATTCTTCCCTCACTCGTGAACAAGACCCCGAGATACTTGAACTCCTCCACTTGGGGCAGGATCTCTCCTCCAACCCTGAGAGGGCACTCCACCCTTTTCGGCTGAGGACCATGTCTCGGATTTGGAGGTGCTGATTCTCACCCCAGCCGCTTCACACTCAGCTGCGAACCGATCCAGAGAGAGCTGAAGATCACGGCCTGATGAAGCAAACAGGACAACATCATCTGCAAAAGCAGTGACCCAATCCTGAGTCCACCAAACCGACCCCTTCAACACCCTGGCTGCGCCTAGAAATTCTGTCCATAAAAGTTATGAACAGAATCGGTGACAAAGGGCAGCCCTGGCGGAGTCCAACTCTCACTGGAAACGGGCTCGACTTACTGCCGCAATGCGGACCAAGCTCTGACACCGGTTGTACAGAGACCGAACAGCTCTTATCAGGGGTCCGTACCCCATACTCCCGAGCACCCCCACAGGATTCCCGAGGGACACGGTCAATGCCTTTTCCAAGTCCACAAAACACATGTAGACCGGTCGGGCAAACTCCCATGCACCCTCCAGGACTCTGCTAAGGGTGAAGAGCTGGTCCACTGTTCCGCGACCAGGACGAAAACCACACTGTTCCTCCTGAATCCGAGGTTGACTATCCGACGGACCCTCCTCTCCAGAACCCCGAATAGACTTTTCCAGGGAGGCTGAGGAGTGTGATCCCTCTATAGTTGGAACACACCCTCCGTCCCCTTTTAAAGAGGGGACCACCACCCCGGTCTGCCAATCCAGAGGCACTGTCCCGATGTCCATGCGATGTTGCAGAGACGTGTCAACCAAGACAGTCCTACAACATCCAGAGCCTTAAGGAACTCCGGGCGATCTCATCCACCCCGGGCCCTGCCACCAAGGAGTTTTTTGACCACCTCGGTGACTTCAGTCCCAGAGATGGGAGAGCCCACCTCAGAGTCCCCAGGCTCTGCTTCCTCATTGGAAGGCATGTTAGTGGGATTGAGGAGGTCTTGAAGTACTCCTCCCACCGACCCTAACGCCCGAAGTCGAGGTCAGCAGCGCACCATCCCCACCATATACGGTGTTGACACTGCACTGCTTCCCCTCCTGAGCGCCGGACGGTGGACCAGAATCTCCTCGAAGCCGTCCAAAGTCGCTCTCCATGGCCTCCAAACTCCTCCCATGCCCGAAGTTTTGCCTCAGCAACAACGAAGCCGTTCCGCTTGGCCTGCCGGTACCTATCAGCTGCCTCCAGAGACCCACAGGACAAAAAAGTCCTATAGGACTCCTTCTTCAGCTTGACGGCATCCCTCACGCGGTGTCCACCAACGGGTTCGGGATTGCCGCCACGACAGGCACCACCACCTTGCGGCCACAGCTCCGTCAGCCGCCTCAACAATAGAGGCACGGAACATGGCCCATTCGACTCAATGTCCCCACCTCCCTCGGGACGTGGTTGAAGTTCTGCCGGAGGTGGGAGTTGAAGCTACTTCTGACAGGGGACTCTGCCAGCCGCTCCCAGCAGACCCTCACAACACGCTTGGGCCTACCAGGTCTGACCGCATCTTCCCCACCATCGAAGCCAACTCACCACCAGGTGGTGATCAGTTGACAGCTCCGCCCCTCTCTTCACCCGAAAGTGTCCAAGACATATGGCCGCAAGTCCACGACACACCACAAAGTCGATCATCGACCTGAGGCCTAGGGTGTCCTGGTGCCAAGTGCACATATGAACACCCTTATGCTTGAACATGGTGTTCGTTATGGACAATCCATGACGAGCACAGAAGTCCAATAACAAAACACCGCTCGGGTTCAGATCGGGGCCATTCCTCCCAATCACGCCCTTCCAGGTCTCACTGTCATTGCCCACGTGAGCATTGAAGTCTCCCAGCAAAACGAGGGAATCCCCAGAAGGTATGCCCTCTAGCAACCCCTCCAGAGACTCCAAAAAGGGTGGATACTCCAAACTGCTGTTGGCGATACGCACAAACAACAGTCAGGACCCTTCCCCACCCGGCGGAGGGAGGCCACCCTCTCGCCCACGGGGTAAACCCCAATGCACAGGCTCCAGTCGGGGCAATAAGTATGCCCACACCTGCTCGGCCTCTCACCGGGGCAACTCCAGAGTGGTAGAGAGTCCAGCCCCTCTCAAGGAGATTGGTTCCAGAGTCCAAGCTGTGCCGAGGTGAGTCCGACTATATCTAGCCGAACCTCTCGACCTCGCGCACTAGCTCAGGCTCCTTCCCCTTCAGAGAGGTGACATTCCACGCCCCAAGAGCCAGTTTCTGTAGCCGAGGATCAGACCGCCAAGGTCCCCGCCTTCGCCACCACCCAACTCACACTGCACCCAACCTCCTTGGCCCCTCCCATAGGTGGTGAGCCCATGGGGAGGAGGACCCACGTTACCTGGAAGTGCTGCCAGTAGTAATTCCAGGAATACCCGGAGTGCTCCCGGGTGCTCATATGGCACTTCCACCACACCAGGATGTGCTTCCAGAAGACTATCAGGAAGCACCTTGAGCACATATGGGGCTTTATAAAGGGGGCCACCTCACTCCATTAGATGAGCCAGAGTTGGGAGGAATAAGATGGAGCTCACATGAGGAGGAGTGAAGGTGAAGAAGAAATAGAGAAAAGGAAAAGGACTGTGAGCTGGATAATGATTTGTACACTATATTGGTTGGGAAGGTACTGATGGAAATAAACGTGTGTGTTTTTAGACATTTGGTGTTTGACTGTCTGTGTTCCGGGGTTTATCTTCCACAGTATATATATTATATACAGTATATTAAGGAAATAGATAAAAAGGAATATTTCAGTTCATACAAAAATGATTTGTATATTTTGTACATTGTATATCATATTGTTTAACAAGTATAATGCCTATAGTCACAGTATTAAAGTACAGCATTGATACAAGAGAGATGTCCACCCATTCAGGACACACTTGTAGTGTAACAAACATTTAAATCCTTCTAGTGCAGGTTTAGATGATGAGATATTCTCATATTTATTTATATTGTAGTGCCTAATCTGACCCTTCCCTTGATTAGCAATAGGTTGTGTGCCAGGACTTCTCTGAAGTAATATACTTTAGCCCTGTTATCCATTTCA
The DNA here is from genome assembly GCF_016835505.1 of Polypterus senegalus. Classification (NCBI taxonomy): domain Eukaryota; kingdom Metazoa; phylum Chordata; class Cladistia; order Polypteriformes; family Polypteridae; genus Polypterus; species Polypterus senegalus. Next base: position 117,867,703 of record NC_053160.1, on the reverse strand, counting down.
CAATCTGTTATTGATCTAAATATGCTTTCTTTATGCCAAGATGAAAGTATTTGTTTTTGGTCTGTTTTCATATCTATGATATCTGCAAAGGATTTCAAACCAAAATAAAAACCTACCCATGCTAGAAGGAGTTGTAGTTGAACTTGAGAATGCAAGAGATGATCTGTTTGCTGAAGTTGTTTAAAGAAAATCATTTTTAAAGATAGTGTTAGTTTATTTTACCATATAAGAATAATACAAAACAAATTTCATACTTCTATTAAAGTTAACAATGTCATTCCCTTTTACTGATCTGACCACAGAGATGCTAAGGAGAATTATCAAGTGTCACCTGTAAGCAAGTGGGTGTTACAGGTTTTGAAATAAGCACTATCATACTCCCCAACTTCCCAGTGGTAAGTGTTTAAAAATAACTAAAAGACCTCATTGTTCAGACCAATGCCTTCTAATATGACATATGGGAAATTTTATCATAAGGATTTCATGGACAAAATTAAATCTTATTTCTCAGAAGAAAACTTTTCTGAGCAAAGCAAGACACCTGCATTTTTACTAAAAATAATAGCATTCCACTCTTGACTCTGTTGTTGAATTTTGATTGGTCTAGTGTTGACAGCAAAATATGTACAAACCACACCATATTTCTAATGTGCACAAAGTCCTGAACTCAAGGATGACCTAGTGTTTGCAGTGTAAAGGGTAATCCTTCATTACACTGGTTGTACAACAGTGGAAGTGACAGCTCATTTAAAGTTCAAATTATTTAAAAATCATCCATGTTCAATAATAAAGTATGGTATAGTACTCACAATTTGTGATGTTGAAAAAATTGTTACTTTTGTATTCCGTGGAAGAAGAATTCTTCCCGCTGTTGATACCTTATGCCAAAGTGAAATGGAAATTAAAAAAATATATGATAAATGTTATATTAATGTGTAAAGATCCAATTTTTATATAGCTCGATAGTATCATTATTATGCTTAACAATTAGCAATGTTGATGAACATCTCATCTAGACACATTCTGAAAGCATCCAGTGCCTCACCCTACAGTTCCCAAACAATAGAAGTACTGGTGTATAATTAAATTGGAATCTTGATACATCTTGGGCATTGTTGCTTTACATTTGATATCATTACTGCTAAAGTAAAATAATTTTCAGAAGCCTGCACATGATGCTCATCTCCGATGTAACCTATTTTGGGACAAGGCAGGAATCAGCAGTGTGCAGGAAAATTACCTGATTTTAGACCATCAAAATAGATTACAGTAGGCATATGGATACCCTAATTAAGTCAAATTTTAAAAATTGTATTACTTCAGTATTGAACTTTCCAATGTGCCAGTTTGAACTATTAGAAATCATAGTCACTAAAGAGTGAAGGTTATTGCAGAGAACTCAATTTGATACACAAGTATATAGTACTCTGCTATATTTACTTAATGGATCTCTGTAATTGATGGCTTCAGTATCAAATTACCTCAGCATAAAAAGGTAACATTTAGAGTTCATGACAGAATATCACAATATACTATATTATGGCATAAAATAATATTATAGTATGTAAATTGAGCCTGCCCTTTGAATGCTTTACAGTGAAAAGAAAATAATAACATACCAGTTGTTGAATTAGTTGTAAATGTTGCTGGAGTTGTTTTTGTTGTTTCTTGGGAATAAAAATGCTTTTAATTAACATAGTGCAAAGTCAACATGAATTGAATGCATAACAGTTATATTAAACTTGTAGTTTTTATTTATACATAAAATATAAATTTAAAATATATATTTAATATATATATATATATAACTTTATAGTTTTTCATTTGATAAAACTACACAAAACAGAATAACAAAGAGAAGCTACCACTGCATGAGCACATTATATTGCCAGTGTAGACACTTTTTAGTTAGGTCTTTTCTTTCTGTGACTACTGCTGTTCTGATTTTCTTTTTCGAACGTATGTGTATTTTAACATGGAAAAAAAGTATACAGTACCAACGCCACATTCCACATAATGTCACAGAATTTTTTTATTCTTGCTGCCAGCTCTGTATAATGTCACAATTTAAATGATGTTAAGAAGTTTACCCAACAATGGGTATAATTTCCTCTTTTAATATAGAATGGTTACTGCCTGTGTCACTGATTTTATTTTTAATAGATGATGTGCAGCTAACACCGATCAATTTGCACACAGGCTACCTCACAAACAACCATCTGCAGCTTTGTTCCAAACAGTAACATTTCATGATGGGATCATTGTATGTCTGTAGGATCTCACAAACCAAGGATTTTGTTCAAATACTGTTAATGTTTTTGATGGGAAAATAGCAGAGATATAAAAGAGTTTGTGAAGGCTTGTGACATCTGAAGTAGAGCTAAGACCAGGAAAGATTCTCCTATAGGCTTATTACAACCTATTCCTCTTCCTGGTCAATCTTGGGAGGAAGTTGCTATTAACTTTATCATGAATCTGTGAGCTTTGCAGGGATTCAGTGATTTCAGTGGTAGTAGATTGCTTATCTCAGTGTATCAATGTCATTCCACTGATAAAGTTACCCATATTTAAGGGACTGGAGGATATTTTTATTAAAGAAATATTCCATATACATGGGATTCTGAATTCAATTATTTTAAACTGTGGACCTCATCTTGTTAAATATTGGTTATCACCCAGAATCTAATGGCCAGGATAACTGGAACAAGATTCTGCATGCAAAGTGCTATATATTTGTTCAATCAAGATGTTACCTTTTAAATGTCTGTATAGATTTAAACTATATTTGCTCAATCTACATACTGTGTCATTGTTCATTCAGAGTTTAGCAGGGTACATCACTAGGTTGAAGGATAGTTGGAGTGGGTTTAACCTGATGTCAGCAAGAACAACTGCAAAGCACTTTGCAGATGGTAAAATAACCTGCCTCACAGTTTAGGGTGGGAAGAAGGAGTGGGTTACAAAGTGAGACCTCAGTCTGAAGGTTAATAAGTGTATCTGGCCAGTTACCTTTCAGTTGACTTTGCCAATTAATTTTAAAACCCATCCAAGTCAAAAAATAATACATTGTAGTCAATGTTTAGAAGAAGTGGCTAATACCACCTCCTGTGGAGAGTGAGCAAGAAAATGAAATTCAGAAGATTTTTAGATTCACATTGGTGTGGTGCTACAGTTTATTATTTGGTGCATATACTCCTGGCGATGGTTCTTGGGTGCCTTTTTTGGATATTCATGATCCTAGTTTAGTGTAACAGTTTCACTTGCATCACACTGGGAAACCTGATGGGCACATCCATGATTTCAACATTTTGAATTATGTTATTTTTTACTTACTGTTTCTGAAATAATCTATGCTTTGTTACAATATAAATTATTTTTTCTTTCATTCTTGATACTTCTGCAATACTTTTTGTTTTTTTGTTTTTTGGTCACCATCATTTTTTGATTGTGGCAAAAATACCTTAATGCCGTCACGTGTTTGCGCATCACTGTTGTGACCTTTTATTTGGTTCCTTTAACCTCTGTTTCAGCCATATAAATATTTTGCTTTGATTTTTTTTTTCTTGCTGATTTTGACCTTATCCAGTTTATCAGAGTACTCTTTGTTTTGCCCTTTAGTAGCTTCATTTTATGGTCCTTCTACTATTTTTCATTGTTCTTTTGGACATGACTATTAAATTCACAACTTATACAGAAAATGAGGGTATAGTGACATAATTAAAATAACACTAATAAATAGCAAAAAGTTCACAATAATTTACAAAATAATAAAAGAAGTAGACTCTGCATTAATCAGAACAAAAATCACAATAAGTGGTACTCAGAAAGAATTGTATAACCCTAGGCTAATAGGTTAACACTGACTTAGTTTGCTGGACCGCTGCCATACACAAGTGGAGTTATCCCTGGAAGTCTACTCCAATACTGCGGTTTCAATTGGGCTGAAGCTTTGGCAGTTCATAGTCGTCATTTAGTCTATGCAACACTCTCACCACCTATAAGTGTCAGATGTAGCATATACAGACCACCATTCCATGCATGCATTATATGGTAAATTTGGACAAATTGCTGATGGACTCTCCTAACTTTGAAGTGGATAGAACCTTTACAGAGTACCTGGGTATATTAGACAGGCAGGTCTTAAACATAATTCCAAGAAGTGTAAGTTATTGAACAGGTAAGTGGAATTTTTGGGGTATGGAACTGATCTGAGTTACAGACTCTGACATGATGGCTGCCTTCAGAGGCTTGTTGTACCTTAAAAACCTAACTAACCTACTTGCAGAACTTGCTAGCCATTTTCATTTCTTCATTGACAAATGCCACCAGTTTGCATGAAATATAGAATGTGAGGTAGACTTTAACAACCTGAAGACTGCATTGAATGAAGGTCTAGTTTTCACCTTCCTGGACATGGGGAAGCCAATCATTTTGCATGCAGATGCAAGCAGTACAGGAGTGAGAACCATACTCTCCAAGGAAGAACTGAAGCGTGAGTGGGTGGTTGTACACTATATAAAGGCACTCAGCCAAGCGAAGCAAAATTAATGCATGACTAGGCGAGAGCTCCTAGTATTGATGTAAGCCATCTGCCACTTCAGTTCCTATTGATGCAGCTCCTATTTCTGTTTATGCACACACCATGCCTCACTGACTTGGGTCTTCAGCCTTTGTGAGATGGGGCAAATATCTTGTTGGCTTGAGCTTCTGCAGGAGCTATACACAGAGAGTGAGCACTAGGAAGAAGGAAAACACTGTAATTCTGATGTGCTGTCATAGAGGGAGTGCACATTGGGTGAGAGTAGGAGAAAGTTAAGATTACTCTAGTTCTTCGTTGGAAGGCTGATTGGATGCTTTACTAAGGTTAGAAGAGTCCCTGCAGAGATTAATAGTCAATGGTAGCTGGTTGCTCCAAGTGCACTCCTTGTTATTGCCTCAGTAAATTTGCAGTTTAGACACAAGTTTAAAACACAGACTCACTAGCAGAGGGGTAGTGAGGCCAGAGAAATAGAGTAAAATAATGGGAGGGAGAATATTTGTGGTATGAGTTTCAGGTGAGAATGCAGTCCAATTATCCCACCTACTAGATTAGTCAAGCTAACATACTGTACTGTGCAAAAGTCCTAGACACCCAAAATAATATATACATTTTGTTTGAGGCGTTATTTTTTGTGTATTAGTGTTTCAGTAGAAAATAGCAACCTTCACATTCTCACATCATGCCAAGAGTGAACATGGCGACAAGACACACGGTGGTCACCATGCTTCAGCAAGGTCTCTCTCAAACAGAAATTTCATGATGGTCAGGAATTTCAGTATTTGCTATCCAAAATGTTCTGGAGAAGCATAAGGAAATGGTTGAAGACCAAAACCTCAGTGGTCAGCCACAACAACTGAGTGCACCAGGCAAGGGACATATCATATGTCCATTGAAAAAGTCTACTACTGCTATGAGCTCTGAACTCATATAATCCTGCAGAATCCAAGTACAGTCTACAATCAATCTACAGTCCGCAAAAGTCTGAACAGTAGAGATGTTCATGGAAAATTTGCTTTAAAAAGCCACTCCTCTAAAGTGGAAACAAAGTCAAGAGACTCACTTCAGCACAGAAACTCAATAACAGTGCTCAAGAACACATTAGCAGCAAGAGTTCTGAAGTGACAAGTCAAAATTTGAAACTTTTGACTCAGACAGGAGGTAGTTTGTTTGTGCAGTGCTATATGAATGAGTATCTGCACTCAGCAATGAGACATGGTGGAGGTTCCTTTCAGGTCTGGGGATACATTTCTGCAAATGGAGTTGGTATTTAGAATTAATGAGTTCCTTCTGTGAAGTACAAGCAGCTCCTCATAAATAAGTCCCAACTTTATTCTGTAGCAGGACAATTACACAAACACAAAACCAAGGTCATGAAAAAACTGTCTTCAGGAAAAAGAAGAACAAGGAGTTCTGCAACAGATGGTATGGCCTCCACAGGCCCTTAATTTTAATGTCAAGATGTCTGGGATAATCTGGAGAGATAGAAGGAAGCAGAACAGCCAATATATGCAGAAGAACTGTGATAAATTATCCAAGATGTTCTCATAACACCCCATGACAGTGTACTTAAGAAAACTGATATTTAAAGGCAAATAGTGGTTACACCAAATAATGATTTGATCTAGGTTTTTTTCTGTTTGCTGATCTTTAGAGAATTTATTGATATGTATACTTTTTATTTTTATTGTTTTTAAAAGCAGCTTTACTTTACATAATTCTTTATATAGGCTTAAGACTTTGCACAGAACTGTATAGATGCTCATTTAATTTCAATTTTTGTAATATATTTTTATAATAATTGTAAAATCTTTTTTTAACTATTTTTTAACTGCTTATTTGATAACAGATAAATATGTTTGTTTCTTTAAAATGCTTATTAAGATCTTGAATGATTATAAATAAATAACTTCATTTTGCAAAGTATTATAGTAGTATATATTTTCATGGTGCATACCTGAAAGAAATAATATAGATCAGAATACCTGGAAGGGAATTCTGCAGAATTATTTTAAATAGAACTGGACTATGGCCCAAAGATTGTCTTGCCTGGAGTAGCCTGTACTTTTTAAGCAATACACATTTAAAAAGTCCCTGATCTTATTTACAGGACAAAAGTAATGTAAAGTAAAGTGAAAAAATGTTTTGGCTATTATAATGCAAAATTTGGCTATTTTAAACCTATTTTATTTTGATACTGAAATCATAAATGTGTGCTCTTGTAAATAACTGGTTTAAAGCTGTAAACTGGAAAACAAATTGTTTAGGAAAATTGCAGTTTATGGTATTATAAAATATGTCACATGCTGTATCTCTGAAAGAACAGGATTTGAAAACTAGTACACTCTAGATATTTGGCTGCATTGGCATCTTGTACTATTTTTTAAATCTCCAAATTAACATAATTAAAACATATTTCTTGGTAGATCACAATTGATTAAAATATGAATTTTAAAGTACAAATAAATCATATTAGGAAAAAGTAAAATAAAAACCTACCAGAGGAAGAATTAATTGTTTGAAAGGACTTTGTGCCTGCTGCTGCTTTAGGATGTAATAAATAAAAAAAAAAACAGTTATTCAATTGTCAAAATAAACATAATACAAAACAACATCATTACATTGAATTAAGGTATCTGCTGAGCAATAGTACTTCCTTAAACTGACCTGACCAAAGGGATTTAGAGGAGCATAATCAAGGAAAACCTGTAAACAAGTTGGTATTTCAGGTTTTGCTGTCATACCCTCCTAGTGATACGTATTAGAATTTCCCAATAAACTATCATTCAGATCAATGCCTTCTAATATGGCATATGAGTTTACCGTCATAAAGATTTAATGGATAAAGTAGAGTTTTATATTTGAGTAGAACACTTTTCTGAATTAAGAAAAGACACCTCATTTTTTCAGAAAACAATGAAACAGACTCTAGACTGAATATTTGCCTAGAATATTGTACCTCTCTCACTCTTTCCTTAACAGTTGGCTTGAATTTAATATATACAGTGTATTTCTAATTAGTATATTCTCAATGCTGTTTATACTGCATGACATATGACAGGACATTGTGCATTGACATGACAAATATATCACACCTCAAAAGTGATGTATATGATGTACAGAATATACTTTAGTTATTTGTCAGTTTATATTGGCTATGTATTATCACTTCTCAGGGAACTGGCCAAAAGGTCAGGAATATTTCAGCCAAGCTTCACTCCATCAAGACCACTGTGCTGGAAGCCATTAACCGACGAGCAAGGTGCTATATCCAGTTTTTGTATGGTGTGGGTGCACATACATAAAACGTAACATTCTTTTGCCAACATAACAAGGCAATTGCTGCAGTATCCTATTCTCCTAATGAAATCAGAGCAACACTTATACTGTATATCAATAAGGGCAACTACCAAAAATAAAGCTACTTTTGTTAACAATAAGCAGTGACATTTGATTGATGCACATATATTTATGTTGCCAAGATGTATCTGGCAAACATTGTGGCTTGGTGGCCCGGGTCAAACTGAGATTCATTTGTTTTGAGGCAAAATAGCAGACATGACAGTACTGTGCATGGTATATGGCTTGTCAGTAAGGTAACTGCCCGAATCCTCTGTTTGTTATATGGAATGTACTATTCATTGTACAGTAACAGCAATCATGTCATTACATATGCTTTTGTTCTCTCCATTGCAGAACAGTGCTTATAGTTGCAGACTGATACTCTTAAAAGTAAGCGGTGGGGTCTCAATGCATCAGGAGCGAGTCTACTCTACCAGACAATGAAGTTCTGCTGCATTTTAATTGCATATCTATGAGGCTGATTAGAATGCTCCATATGCATATTTCAGAGAGGCAATCAAGGTACATATTTACATGATGATGGTGATTTATAAAGGGTAAATTACATACAAAATTAGTATATACCATGTTTCATAAATCTGATTTTTTTACTTTCTCGTATACAAAGTATAGGGAAAGTATTGTAATAGTCCAAAAATTCGATGTTGAGATTTTGATGAATCTCAATGTTTTAGACCTCCCTGAGTCCGAAAATACCCTTTTTGGAATTGTGTGTGTGTGTGTGTATATAAACACGATAACCTGAGAAACACTTTCACTTAAATCAACCAAATTTTGCATATAATTATTAGGTATACAATGTAGATTTCTATCAACTTTTGGGCTATTTCCGCTACCTGGAAGTGGTACTTATTATTATTACATTATTAGTACATTACACTAGTACATTATTGACTCAAGCGCTGCAGTGAATGGTAGCTTTTTCAGCAGCTCTGTGTACGATTTTATCTTTCTACCTTTTTCTCTATTTCACTGATCACTCCTACCACTTTCTTTTATGTGGACTCTTTCCCTGGACACTTTTTACTACTTTTTACTACTTGGACATGGATTTTTACATGCAGAGACTCATCTCTTTAAGTAGTCAACTTCAAGCGCTAAGAACAAAGGCCCGCGCCAGTGTGGTTCCCTATTTACCTGACGAGGTAAGAAGGCGGTATCGTGGCAGCAGAGCCGGCACTAAGCTAAGCGCTAAATGGCTAGCGAGAAAGTGGCAATACAAGCCTTCAGTGCCTTCTGTGATCCTGGGAAATGTGAACTCAATACCAAATAAGATCAATGAACTGGCTGCGCTGCTGAAAAATGTCAGGACTTACAGAGAATGCAGTTTGCTGTGTTTTTGTGAAACGTGGCTAACAACTAACATCCCAGATGCCAACGTGGAGCTACCCGGGTTTAGCACAGTTAGAGCGGACAGAGACGCAAATACCTGCGGGAAGCGAAAAGGAGGAGGACTCGCTCTCTATGTGAATACAAGGTGGTGCAACCCTGGACATGTAAACATCAAAATTTCCACTTGCTGCATGGACATCGAACTGTTAGCCGTAAGTCTGCGTCCCTATTACTTGCCCAGAGAGTCTGTGGATTGTAACACCCGGGGAAATAGGACTATTGACCTACTGTATGCATACATTAAAGACGCATACAGCGCCACCCCACTGCCTGAGCTTGGGAAAGCAGATCATAACCTGGTTCTGCTTCAGCCTCACTACAAACCAAGAGTGAGGGAGCTACCTACATCCACACGCTCATTCAGAAAGTGGTCCCCTGAGGCAGAGCAGGCTCTGAGAGACTGCTTTGGAACTACAGACTGGGATATCCTGCAGGCGTCACATAGTGAGAACATTGAGGAGGTTGTTGATTGCACTACTGACTACATCAACTTCTGTATGGACATTGTAGTTCCAGTAAGAACTGTACACTGCTATGCTAACAACAAGCCATGGATTACAAGTGACATCAAGGGACTTTTGAACCAGAAGAAAAAGGCTTTTAAAGGCGTTGATCAGCATGATCTCAAGCGCGTGCAGAAGTAACTAGTCCAGGTCAGGGTGGTGAAGAAGCATTAGAGGAGAAAGCTGGAGCAGAAGTTGCAGAATAACAGCATGAAGGAAGTGTGGGATGGGATGAAGATCATCACTGGCTGCAGCTCGAATCGGGGTGCCACCATCGAGAGAGACGTGGAGAGAGCAAACCAGATGAACAACTTCTTTAACAGGTTTGACCACCCTAACCCATTCTCACCTCGGAGTACTGCACCCTCCACCCATCCTTCTGCTGATGCCAGCATAGGAGAGAGTTTCCCCCCACCCACAATTACAGCAGCCCAGATAAGCAGAGAGCTGAGGAGACTTTGTGCCAGCAAAGCAGTGGGTCCAGATGGAGTATCGCCATGACTGCTGAAGGCCAGTGCGTTGGAGCTGGGGAGTCCTCTACAGCGCATCTTCAACCTGAGCCTGGGACAGCGGAGAGTCCCGAGGCTTTGGAAAACATCTTGCATCACCCCAGTCTCAAAGGTATCACGTCCTAGTGAGCTGAATGACTTCCGGCCCGTCACTATGACGTCACATGTGATGAAGACCATGTAGCAGCTGCTGCTTCACCACCTGAGGCCACAGGTCCGCCAAACCCTCGACCCTCTGCAGTTCGCTTACCAGGAGAAGGTGGGAGCGGAGGATGCCATCATCTATATACTACACCGATCCCTCTCCCACTTGGATAGAGGCAGTGGTGCTGTAAGAATTATGTTTCTGGACTTCTCTAGCGCCTTCAACACCATCCAAACTCTGCTCCTTAGGTACAAGCTGACAGAGATGGGAGTAGTTTCATACTTGATGGCATGGATCGTGGACTATCTTACAAACAGACCTCAGTATGTGCATCTCGGGAACTGCAGGTCTGACATTGTGGTCAGCAACACAGGAGCGCCGCAGGGGACGGTACTTTTTCCAGTCCTGTTCAGCCTATATATATCGGACTTCCAATATAACTCGGAGTCCTGCCACATGCAAAAGTTTGCTGACAACACTGCTATAGTGGGCTGCATCAGGAGTGGGCAGGAGGAGGAGTATCGGAACCTAAATCAAGGACTTTGTTAAATGGTGTGACTCAAACCACCTACAACTGAACACCAGCAAAACCAAGGAGCTGGTGGTGGATTTTAGGAGGCCCAGGCCCTTCACGATGACCATGATCATCAGAGGTGACTGTGTGCAGAGGGTGCAGACCTATAAATACCTGGGAGTGCAGCTGGATGATAAATTGGACTGGACTGTCAATACTGATGCTCTGTGCAAGAGAGGATAGAGCTGACTATAGTTCCTTAGAAGGCTGGCGTCCTTCAACATCTGCAATAAGATGCTGCAGATGCTCTATCAGACGGTTGTTGTGAGCGTTCTACACGTTGATGTACTGGGGAGGCAGCATAAAGAAGAGGGATGTCTCACTCTGGTGAGGAAGGCAGGCTCTAATGTAGGCATGGAGCTGGACAGTTTGACATCCGTGGCAGAGCAACGGGCGCTGTGCAGGCTCCTGTCAATCATGAAGAATGCACTGCATCCACTAAACAGTATCATCTCCAGATGATGTCTGCTCCATTGACAGACTGAGGAGATCATTCCTCTCCCACACTATGTGACTGTTCAATTTCACCCGGGGTGGTAAACGTTAACATTATACATAGTTATTGTCTGTTATACCTGCATTTTTATCACTCTTTAATTTAATATATATATATATATATATATATATATATATATATATATATATATATATATATATATATATATATATATATATATATATATATATATATATATTTATCAGTATGCTGCTGCTGGAGTATGTGAATTTCCCCTTGGGAATAATAAAGTTTGTTCTATCTATCTATCTATCTATCTATCTATCTATCTATCTATCTATCTATCTATCTATCTATCTATCTATCTATCTATCTATCTATCTATCTATCTATCTATCTATCTTACTTTTTATTCATGCAGCTGTAGAGTCCGATTTATTCAACTTTGTTTTTGTAATAATTGTTAAATATATTATTAATTTGATTTGACTTATTATTGATGGTTTTTTTAATGTACATAATATAAAAATATAATCACCGTCTTGTGGTTTACTACTCAAAATATTCATCCCCAAATCTGAGTATACGAGAAACTCTAGGAGAGACCACTCCCGATTTTTGCCATATACATTTTTTATTTTGCCATGTGCATATTTTCAGACTCGAATCCACATAAAGTTTCATAGTTACAAGGTTACTTTGAGATATTATAAAATATTTTATAAATCTCAAATATATTTGAAAGATTTAAAATATTTAAAAATATCTTAAACTAACTTTGTGTATATTTTAGGATATCCTAAATTCAATTCAAGAGAGATCAAAATAATATCCTGTAAAATGTTCAGTTTTCAAGAGGTCTTCTAGTCATCTATACTAATAAAAGGCAAAGCCCTCACTCACTCACTCACTCACTCACTCACTCACTCACTCACTCACTCACTCATCACTAATTCTCCAACTTCCCGTGTGGGTGGAAGGCTGAAATTTGGCAGGTTCATTCCTTACAGCTTCCTTACAAAAGTTGGGCAGGTTTCATTTTGAAATTCTACGTGTAATGGTCATAACTGGAAGCTGTTTTTCTCCATTTACTGTAATGGAGATGAGCTTGAACGCCGTGGGGGCGGAGTTTCGTGTGACATCATCACGCCTCCCACGTAATCACGCAGTACATAGAAAACCAGGAAGACCTCCAAAAAGCGCTGAAGAAAACATGCATTATATAACTGAGAAGGCAGCGAAACAATAAGAAGTGAGCGAGTGACATATACAACCATATTCATGAGTTCTGCTACTTCGGAAACAAAGCACGATGTAAACCTACACTTTAAATTAAGTTCATAGACAGGCTGCCGCTGGCGTTTGTAATTTAGTGCCTGCCCATATAAGGCCGTCCGTCAGCGGCAATCCAATAGCAAACTCCCACTAAATATTCACGGGTTAAGGACTGTGCTTATGCAGAGGAAGATGAGATGGTCAGCATGGTGTTTGGCACAAACACAGCGAAACTGCGAGAGAAAGTTTTAAGTGCCAGGACTAAGGTAACATTAAATACAGCCATGGACATAGCACGAGATGGCACCAGCACAACTGGGGAACTTCGATGCATATACACCGAGCGGCTCACGTGAACTGACGAGTGCACAGATAAAAGCAACAGTTCCAAAGAGCTGAACAAAACCGAATTACACAATTGAAAAGGCAGCAAAAATATGAAGCGTCTGATACATACAAGCATATTCATAAATGCAGCTACTGTGGAAACAAAGCACACGGTGGAAAAAGTCAATGTCCCGCTAAAGGAAGACAGTGTAAAAAACCCGTGCATGCAGTGTGTCAGGTCTCGGATAAAGAAGAAGACGAGCTGTTTATTGATGCAGTAAGAAACGAATCGATGAATGAAACCTGTCATCTTTACAAGCGATTGACAAACACGGAATGTAACTTGAACACAACACATCCTACAAATACAAACCTGATTGAAAGAAATAATGATAATCAAATCATTGATGACAGCAACACTCAGTAACACTCACAAAACAAATACTGTATATTGACAGTCATGTTACGTTATTTTTAAAATGTTCCCTTTTCTTTTCTAGCTTTTTAACACACTACTTCTCCGCTGCGATACGCGGGTATATATATATGTATATATATATCCCGATCTACATACTCGAATAATGGATACTTTATTCGCCATCAATGATTGTTTTGGTAAAGCCATACTCAGTGTATTCATTAGATGAACGGTAAAAAGTAAGAGCGAGGGAGGATGACTTATTGAGGCATGCAGGCTGTAGTCGCGTCAACTCTATCTGAATTGCGATCACATTTGAAAAATATATCTTTTCAAGTTCTATTTAGTCCATATGTGTCAAACTCAAGAGCCGTGGGCCACATCCGGCCCGGCGTGTAATTATATCCAGCCGCGAGATCATTTTATATACTGTATTATTGTTATTAATGGCCGGGTATATGAAGCGCTGGTAACACAATAAACTACAGATCCCATAATGCAGCGCTTCAGCTGCCTTGCCGAACACTTACGCGTTAATCAAGTCTAGCTTATGATGCTGCAAGTTATTGCGAAGCTAGCTCACACGATGCTGAAGAGAAAAGTTGATTCTGAAAATAGAGCCTTTAAAAACCGATGGGAGGCTGAGTATATGTTTACTGAACCCGTGTGTCTCATTTGTGGAGCTAATGTGGCTGTAATTACAGAATTTAATCTAAGACGGCACTATGAGACAAAACATCAGGGAGTTCTGTGTTGTGGAGATTCTCAGGATGGATTGCAGGTGCTCATCAGTGAGGCTGAAAGACCTGAATGCAATGCAGAAGATACAGAAAGCAGAAGAATTAAATAAGAATCTGACACTTCAGCGGACGTTTTACCCGTGCACAATCACAAAGTGATTTCAAGTGAAGTTGCTTTTATGGGAGACACAAATGCACCAGTGCAACTTTCCCTGTTGCCAAGTAATGTTAAACCAAGTCGTCACTACGGTGTTCCCAAATACGCACTTTGCTGATAAACCGAGCGCACTTTGCACGGCGCTTTGGTGACTTTGAAGAACAAAAAAAGTCCGTCTACATGCGGCTCGAACCTTGTGCATGTTTGGTAGCACATATCTGTGTGAGAAGCTCTTCTCAGTGATAAAGAATAACAAAACAGCACACAGGAGTCGCCTCACTGATGAGCACCTGCAATCCATCCTGAGAATCTCCACAACACAGAACCTCACACCAAACATAAACGAACCTGTTGCCAAAAATAGATGCCAGGCGTCCAGCTCTAAAATGACATATGAGCAAAGACAACTTAATGATTTGATTTGTTATTGCTGAAAGGAACACATTTTATTTATATTTCCAGGTTTTGTTATGCAGCATGTTCATATTTGAATTTGTATAATTTTGAAAGGATATATTTTTATGGAGAGCAAAATCTTTTGGGATATTTAAAATCTAAGTTTATTTTTATATAAATTTACATAAGAGTAAAGAAATTTGAATGTTTGTTCTTTTAAGTTATTTAAGGTTTGAGTTGATTTATTCACGAATAATATTCCTGTCTGTTTTACCATTCCTACCAAAGATATTTCTGTCGACTAAATAAAAATTCCTTCTATTTAAAATTTAAATAGAACTTGAACAAATCGATAGTTCATAATATCCACGCAGACTTGCACGTAAGAGCGGGAGTTATCCGTTTTAACAAGCAGCGTATTGCACTGATACGAAATAGCTGTGTGTGTATATATGTAGATATGTATGTATATGTATATATATGTTTATATATGTGTGTGTGTATGTATATATATATATATATATGTGTGTGTATGTATATGTATGTGTATATATGTAGATATATATATGTATGTATATATGTGTATGTGTATATATGTGTATATGTATAGATATGTATATATATATATGTTTATGTGTGTGTGTGTATATATATATATATATTATATATATATATATATATATATATATATATATATATATATATATGACAGCAACACTCATCACTCACAACAGTGTTATGTTATTTTCAAAATGTTTCCTTTTCTTTTTCATTGCTTCTTCAACACACTACTTCTCTGCTGCGAAGCGTGGGTATTTTGCTAGTTTTAATATATATGGAAATTTGATTTCCAGATGCTTAAGATGCATTTGTAGGATATCTTTTAAAGGGCAGGAAGCTATTTCAAAATATCTAAATATTATTTTGAAATAATGTAAAATTGATACATAGCCTCATTAAAAGTCATTTTTAGATGTTTGAAAATGTATTTCAGACATTCTGAAATATAGTGGAGATATTAAAATTTTTAAGTGACATTTTAAGATATCAAAACCCATTTTAAGATATCTATAATTGTTAATCCGGCTTGTCATAAAAAGTTGCATGTGTTATGTTTTGTCATAATCATTATACTGTATTTATAAATGTGCACTACACACTGGACTATACAGTGCATCCGAAAAGTATTCACAGCGCATCACTTTTTCCACATTTTCTTATGTTACAGCCTTATTCCAAAATGGATTAAATTCATTTTTTTTCCTCAATATTCTACACACAACAACCCATAATGACAACGTGAAAAAAGTTTACTTGAGATTTTTGCAAATTTATTAAAAATAAAAAAATTGAGAAAGCACTACATAACTATTCACAGCCTTTGCCATGAAGCTCAAAATTGAGCTCAGGTGCATCCTGTTTCCCCTGATCATCCTTGAGATGTTTTTGCAGCTTAATTGGAGTTCACCTGTGGTAAATTCAGTTGACTGGACATGATTTGGAAAGGCACACACCTGTCTATATAAGGTCCCACAGTTGACAGTTCATGTCAGAGCACAAACCAAGGATGAAGTCAAAGGAATTGTCTGTAGACCGCCGAGACAGGATTGTCTCATGGCACAAATCTGGGGAAGGTTACAGAAAAATTTCTGCTGCTTTGAAGGTCCCAATGAGCACAGTGGCCTCCATCATCCGTAACTGGAAGAAGTTCGAAACCACCAGGACTTTTCCTAGAGCTGGCTGGCCATCTAAACTGAGCAATCGGGGGAGAAGGGCCTTAGTCAGGGAGGTGACCAAGAACCCAATGGTCACTCTGTCAGAGCTCCAGAGGTCCTCTGTGGAGAGAGGAGAACCTTCCAGAAGGACAACCATCTCTGCAGCAATCCACCAATCAGGCCTGTATGGTAGAGTGGCCAGACGGAAGCCACTCCTTGGTAAAAGGCACATGGCAGCCCACCTGGAGTCTGCCAAAAGGCACCTGAAGGACTCTCAGACCATGAGAAACAAAATTCTCTGGTCTGATGAGACAAAGATTGAACTCTTTGGTGTGAATGCCAGGCGTCACGTTTGGAGGAAACCAGGCACCGCTCATCACCAGGCCAATACCATCCCTACAGTGAAGCATGGTGGTGGCAGCATCATGCTGTGGGGATGTTTTCAGTGGCAGGAACTGGGAGACTAGTCAGGATAAAGGGAAAGATGACTACAGCAATGTACAGAGGCATCCTGGATGAAAACCTGCTCCAGAGCGCTCTTGACCTCAGACTGGGGTGACGGTTCATCTTTCAGCAGGACAATGACCCTAAGCATACAGCCAAGATATCAGGAGTGGCTTCAGGACAACTCTGTGAATGTCCTTGAGTGGCCCAGCCAGAGCCCAGACTTGAATCTGATTGAACATCTCTGGAGAGATCTTAAAATGGCTGTGCACCGATGCTTCCCATCCAACCTGATGGAGCTTGAGAGGTGCTGCAAAGAGGAATGGGCGAAACTGGCCAAGGATAGGTGTGCCAAGCTTGTGACATCATATTCAAAAAGACTTGAGGCTGTAATTGCTGCCAAATGTGCATTGACAAAGTATTGAGCAAAGGCTGTGAATACTTATGTACATGTGATTTCTCAGTTTTTTTAATTTTAATAAATTTGCAAAAATCTCAAGACAATTTTTTTCACGTTGTCATTATGGGGTGTTGGGTGTAGAATTCTGAGGAAAAAAGTGAATTTAATCCATTTTGGAATAAGGCTATAACATAACAAAATGTGGAAAAAGTGATGCGCTGTGAATACTTTCCGGATGCACTGTAGGATTACTTTGTATTAAGTGTAAGAAGAGTAGATAATCCACCACTGATCTAGTTTAACTGCTGTGTCAGTAACAGTTTATGTAAAGTTTAAATTATTTTAAAATCATCCATATTCAATAGCAAAATGTATCACAGTATTAAAAGTCTTGTTTTTTACATTTATGCTTTTTCATTCTGTTGAAAAATCACATTTCCTTATCCTAAAGGTTTTGGTATGGAAGTGGTGTCCAGTGGCTCAAAAAACCATCATAAATGAAGCTGTCTGAATTTGCAAAGATTTCATTTTTATGTTACTGCACTTAATGGTATTATAATCAAATAGGTGTGAATCATTTTAAGCTCAGAAGAGATAGGGTGGGTATGAAATGAAGAAATGTTAAAAATTAATTTGAATTAGCTATGATGTTGCAACATAGTTAAGGACATAGCAGTTAGCACTTCATACCAAAAGTAGAATGACCGGTGTATAATGAAACTGGATTCTTATTACATTTTTGATGTTGATAATTAAATATGATAGTGTATTGCCAAAGTAATAGCACTTTTCAGAGGTGAACCTCATATTTGTCTAATGGACTTGAGAGCAATTTGAGACCAGAGACTTCTTATTGTGTGCGGCACAGTGACACAGTGGGTAGTGCTACTGCCTCGCAGTTAGGAGACGCAGGTTCATTTCCCGGGTCCTCTCTACATGGAGTTTGCATGTTCTCCCCGGGTACTCTGGTTTCCTCCCACAGTCCATAGACACGCAGGATAGGTGCATTGGCGATTCTAAATTGTCCCTAGTGTGTGTTTGGTGCATGGGTGTGTGTGTTTCCTGAATTGCGCCCCCGTGACCCTGTAGTTAGGATATAGCAGGTTGGATAATGGATGGATAGATGGAGTTCTTACTGCATTCATGTAGAGAGATCATAAAAATTCCTATGTCTAAATCTCTAGAATGAAGTTCAGCAAGTGGGCCTTTCTTGAAACTCCTATTTTTAAGGAATCTGCAAACCCTGACCCTGTTTTCGGTGCAGGGTAGAACTCCATTGTTTGTGGGAAGCTATTCTATTAGACAATGAGAATTTTTTACATTTGGTATATAGATAACAAAATTATTCAGTACTGAACTTTCTAATATGCCAGTCTAAAATTTTATAAATAATCTATCTTAAAGCTGGAAGGAAGATTATAATCAGTCAGTCAGTCAACTGGCTATATAGTGATACTGTATATACACTTAAAGGCATTCTCTAACTGACGGCTTTATTTGGAAGTTAGTAAATAACAAAAAGATTACAGTTGATGGTCATGATACATCACAGCATGTTATGATATCTCATTATTGCTATTGTATGTAAGTTAAAACATTTCCTGATAATGGATTGTAATAAATAGAAAATAATACCTACTAGATGAGGAATTAGATGCTCCAGCTTTTAGGAAATAAAAAAAGAATTTTAAATGAAAGAGTGCACAGTTGACATGAAATGAATGCAAAACAGTTTTATTAATGTTAAAACGACTACACAACACTTTTATCACTCCACCAGCACAGAAAAAACACTGTAACTATTACAGTAGACATTTATATACCCATCATAATTAAAAAAAATATACTACTTTAGAATTGAACTTTAAATTTCAAAGCTTTCACTAAAGAGTAAAAGTTATTGGTAATACTGTAATACTGTACATTTTTCAAAGAAAGAGATTTGAAAACAAAGTATACTGTAATCTGCAATGTTTAATTGATAGATTTCAGTAATTGATGGCTTCAGTATCAAACTGCCACACAATAAAATAACATATTTGTTGGCCATGGTACTTTATATGATATAAAGTAAACTTTTAGTAAGTAATTTAATACTGTACTGCCCTTTGAATGCTTTGTAATGAAAAGAAATGAATAACATACCAGTCACTGGATTTTTTGAAGAGGAACTGGGAGTTGTTGCTGTTTAGAAATAAAAAATAGTGCAAAGTCAACATGATATGACATGAATGCGAAACAGTTATATTAACGATAAAACAACTACACAACAGTTTTTCTCCTCAACAACACAGAAGAACAAAGAGTAGCTACTACAGTATGAACACATTGCTTGAAAATGCAACATAGTGCAGGCATTGTCTTTAGTGAAGACTTTTCTGTGTATAACTACTGCTGTATATGTGTGTGTTTATTTTAGGTAAATATGAAGTATGTTGGATGTTTTTTTGGTTTCTAAACTAAAGCTTTCTTTTAACCAAATTGGATTAATACAGTTTACATTATCTGATGGTTCATGTAAATTGCAGAAGAAGCTTCTTTGCATTGCAGGTTAGAAAAGTGAGTTTCTCTGCAGCTTGTTGTTGATGATAATGTCTCCCTCACTGGTCCCACTCCAGCTCCAAAAATTGTTATCAACTGAAGAGTTTCAGAAATACTCAAAATGCCCACTAGAGGGGGAAACGCTGACAAATTACAGTTAGTAATCAAGAGGGCAACAAAGAATCTTTATAAATAAAAACATTATTTATACAAAAGCCACTATTACATAATGAAGCTCTGAACAGCACAAAAGCCACAGAAGGTGAAGGTTTTATAATAGGCAATCCCAAAAGTTAACAAAGTCCCAAAATGAAAAGGCAAAGGGCACAAAATTCAATAAATCGCAATACTCAAAATAATCACTAGACACCATGCCACAAGCACATTCACAGTGAACTGCAAAGGAATGTGGGATTTCCTTACCCTTTGTAGGGTTGATGGCAGTCCCTTGACGGTGATGGGCAGATGGTCTTCCTCTTTGCAGACCACCCACAAAATGCAAGCACATAGTAAAGGATACTTAAACAAACTAAGTAATTAACACTTTTAACATAAACAATAAACAGTATAAGCATAAATGTGACAATTCAACACCATCTAGGGCAGGATCGCTGGGTGAAATATAATAAAAATAGAACAACTTGAACAATATACTCCCAACAGTGTAGATACATTAGAAGGTACAGTGGGCCACATTGGTTAGTCTGTACGTGAACTGTTTCATTAAGGATTATCGAAGTCACACCCTGATAGACAGAATCCACCATTTCAATAATTTAACTAACTCTTAATAAGAACTTATAGCATGGAGCTCACTAATCAGTGACTTCTAAGAACCTCAGGACTGGCACTGGTCAAAAGGACAAAAATGATGGTAGACTTTGACTATTTCCATTGGTTGACAGACATCATTCATAACAAATCTTGGGCCTGGATTTCCTGGGGGTGATGCAAGCTACCTGTATAGTCCCCTAAGATTCATTGTATAGTCCCCAATTTTCACTCTAATTCAAGAACGATTTTTGGATGACAGTGGTCCAGGCTAGTACATCTATAAGTAAAGAGGTCATGACAGCACATGACCTTGTTTATTAAAAGGCTATAAATGGTGAGGCTCTGGAAAAAAATTACAGCAAGATATACACCGCATAGCATGTACATCAAATCAAGGTGTCCCGGGAGACTCGGTAGGCAGTAAGAAAGTTGCTGCAGTGGACCACCAAAGGGCCAACCAAGCATCAAAAACAGGAGATTAAGAAGCTGCTAGTGAAGCATAACTAAAATTGGCAGAGCAGTGTGAATTGGAAGCACCTCTGCAATGCCTAAAGGTGTATATGATTATCGCAGAAGCCTATACCAATACTGTTTTCTGAAATGAACAAGAGCTTTTGTAGTTTGTAATCATTCCATTTGACTTACGCAGCACTCCTGCCACCTTTAAATGATAGATGAAGTGTGTACTTATCAACAACCCACACACAGGGTATGTGACCTATTTTTATAATTTAGATTAGGTTAGGTTAAGTAAACTGGCATTGGTAAATTGGCACAAATGGAGACTGATGCCCTGATGCTTGAATGCTACGTGAATGGATGGATGGAATTTTTGACTCTGGCAAAAAGCAATTAGAGTCAATATTAGAATTTAAATACAGCAGTGTCTAAAAGAAAAAAAATGGGATTTAATATTAAGCATATTTAGAGTTCTGTTCTGGAGAACTTATTATTTGCATTATGTCCACCTATTTGATGGTATGAAGAAAACTAAATGACTTTACTGGAACTAACAAACTATTAGCATGACATAGACACACTTTCATTGATTTTAATTCGCATTCACTTGTGAGCAGCATTCATTTACTTTCCATATTATTGAAAAGGACATTCACAACAAGAGGTTTTTAATCAAAATGAAGGTAGTGAAGGCATCCGATTAATACTCAGAAGCTACAGTGCATCCGGAAAGTATTCACAGCACCTCACTTTTTCCACATTTTGTTATGTTACAGCCTTATTCCAAAATTGATTAAATTCATTTTTTTCAAAACCCATTTTAAGATATCTATAATTGTTAATCTGGCTTGTCATAAAAAGTTGCATGTGTTATGGTTTGTCATAATCATTATACTGTATTTATAAATGTGCACTAACAGGGTGCACCTGACATCAATTTGCAGTGCCGCTGCAAAGGGTCTGAATATTTATGTGCATGAGAGGTTTCAGTTTTCGATTTTTAATTAATTTACAGATGTTTCTAAAAAAATGTTTTCACTTTGTCATTTTGGGCTACTGGTTGACAGGCAAAAATGGTGAAGTCATCCATTTAAAAATAATAAAGGGGTCTAAATACTTTCTGAATCCTCTGTATGTATCTTTATTTGATTACTTTTTAAACTTTTTATTTTAAATACCGTAACTAAATAATGGGCGGCCGGGTCCCATGACCTGCTGAGACGTCCCTGCTGCATATGTTCCGGGGGAACAGCCATGGGCTTCTCAGTACCTCCTCCGGGACACTTGGTGGCAGCCTTCCTGGTTGACAATGGTGCCTCAGTTTCCCGCAGGGTTCCATGGGAGATGGAGTTCTCCACAACCCTGTGGGGCTCTGGAGTGGCCGCCAGGGGGTGCTGCATGAATACCCGAGCCAACCTGGACACCTCTACAGCCCCGCCCAGAAGTGCAATTAGCAACAAGTGATCAAACACCTGGAGCAGTTCCGGGTGGGCTATAAAAAATGCCAGCATCCACCACTCAGGAGCCAGAATTGGGAGGAGGAGGACGAGGTTGCCTGGGAGGAGTGGTGGTGCCAGAGAAGAGATTGGATTATGTTGTGTTGTTGGTTTTAAGTCCTTTGGGACTGTGTTGTGGCTGGGAGGTTCACAGGGAAGACGTGCCCTCCAGCTGAAGAAAAATAAAAGTCCTCTTGTGTTTTACACATGCCTCAGTCTGAGTCTGTGCCGGATCGGGTGCTATACAGCATCCATTTTACAACCCTTAATAAATTAATCTTAATCACTTTAATTTAGACTCTCTGACCAAAGTCATGAACTGGAAGGCAGCCAGGAATTAATTTAGAAGAAATTTCATGAAATTAATTTATAACAATGTTCATGAGTTATTTTTTGCTTATAAGTTGGAACTCTTGTAGAAAGTATATTTGGGGGTTGTTCAAACCCAACAGCACTCCTCATGGATACTCATATAGTCATACATTTTGCAATTATTAAATCTAACTTGATTCAACAGTTGTTATTTATATCTAGTATGAATCACTGGCATCAACTACTTTTGGTTCTTTGCAAAGACCACACTAGAAAACTATAGCTGAACTCAGTTCTACATGCTGATTCTCCTATCTCTATATAATATTTATATTATTAATCCATGTAATCTAAAGGTTTTATTGTAGAGCATTTTATGTTACAGTATCTGGAACAGCAAAGCTACATTCTGTATTCCCTCTTGTTTAGTTTGCAGTTTCAGAACTGGAACACATTTACAAAAACATTGTCAGATCTAAATTGTCCTAGTATAAGCATCTGTCAACCCTGCAAAAGACTGGCACTCTGTCCATGGTTGGTTCTTCCCTGGCCCATACTTCTGCCAAGATAAGAATGATATACTATGTTACTTTTTAAGGAGAAAAAGCGATTAATTTATTTGGATCATCAAGTTAACTGTCAAAGCTATCCAGTTCTAGATGGTCTTAATCAGTTGCAAAGATTCTTCGAAAATTTGACGTGTTGGCAAAAAAGCTATGAATTTCAGTGGACTACAAATTTTAGAAAATAAGTTCTGCTTTATATTATTTGACTCAGAGGTGTTATGGTTATAAACTTATTTTTCCAATTTAATATTAGTTTACAGATTTATAGAGTCAAGTAAAATATAAAGAGTACAATTTTAATATTTCTGGTTAAATCACACTGTTATTTGTATGTGAATGTTGTAAATGTGCTGCTTATCTTTTTTTGTGATTTCTGAACAAAAGCTTGTTTTGATTTTTAATAAATGAATTTAATTTTGAAACTTAAATCTGCTTTTTTGTTGTAGTTGTTGAAGTAACATTAGCAGAAAAAAGTATTTGGGTCACAAAATGGTCCATAATAGACAGTTTAGTAATGAATGGGGAGAAATAAAAAGGAAAGCAGAGATGATTACTTAAAAAATATAGCTGAAGCTAAGTTACTCTTCAGTGGTTTGGATTTTACACCAATAGTGAGGCTTATGGCAAGCAAATCTGGTTTGCTTTATATATTGGGATGGTAAGCTAAATCAACAATTCTGTAATTTTCTGTGTGTTGATCTACCTATTGCACAACCTAAATTCGGAATACCACATAGAGTACAGTACCAAATCTTCTTCCTTTCCATCTCGATTTTAATTTCAGGAACAATAAAAGATAAATGGTAAGATCAGGCAAAAATGAGAGTTGTGAAGCAGCAATCACATTGTTTTTGGTCAAAAACTCTTTGACTCATAACACAGTGAGCGTATTGACATGGCGCAACAGTGTGGGTGGGTATGCTGCCATGGTGCAAAAAGCAGTTTTGCATGCACTACTGCACCAATTTTTTTCCCTGATACTTACCCAGAGACACCTTAGCAGTTCAATATAATGTTGCTGATAGAAATCTGTTCATGGAAAACTGTTTATTAACAAGTTAATTAATATCAAAAAGCACAATGATCATTGTTTTGATGTTCAATGACCTGCTTTTTTCGGCTATTAGAAATAAAATTGCCAAAGTGATTGTAGGATGAATGCCAGAAATATGCATCTTGATCAGCTCAGCACAATAGCACTTGGCAGACAGGAGACAGGAGGCATGTTGATACCTAGTAGCATAGTTGATAACTACACCCTACCCCTGTGCTATTCACTGATTCTAGAAATATTTGGGTCTCCCCTAGTATTCATCAAATTTTCTGGACCCACTTTTTGAAAATGAAATCAGATGCCATGCAGAGGCCATCCTTAAACAAACAGCCAATCCATCACAGAATGTACTCACTTCTCTCTTTCTAAGCCAGTTTAGGCTGTAATGAGTCTAGCCTACACATCATAAGAATGCTGAATAGTCCAGAGAAAAACAGGGCAAAAGTGGAAATTCTGCAGTGGCAGATTTGATTTGATTGGGAGTCATTGAATAAATACTGCAGTGGATTTGCACCCAGTGTTGTATGTGCTAAGCCTAAACATTAGTGCCTTCAGTCAAATGTCAAATTGTCAAATTACTGTGTGTAGATTTTGTTTCCATATAACAATGAAACAAAATGACATTTAGTATGGTAAAATTATTTAATAAACAAATTTATAAGGGTTTTGATTAATATTTCTATAAAATCAGTTCTTTATAAATGTAATTTGGTTATGGCAGTAAAAAGAAAATTTCATGCTAAAAAAACTCTTTGCACGAATAACTGTATAAAATGGGAACATACAGTGTATATATATATATATATATATATATATATATATATATATATATATATATATATATATATAGTGCAGGCCAAAAGTTTGGACACACCTCCTCATTCAATGTGTTTTCTTTATTTTCATGACCATTTACATTGGTAGATTCTCACTGAAGGCATCAAAACTATGAATGAACACATGTGGAGTTATGTACTTAGCAAAAAAAGGTGAAATAACTGAAAACATGTTTTATATTATAGTTTCTTCAGAATAGCCACCCTTTGCTCTGATTACTGCTTTGCCCACTCTTGGCATTCTCTCAATGAGCTTCAACAGGTAGTCACCTGAAATGGTTTTCGCTTCACAGGTGTGCCTTATCAGGGTTATTTAGTGGAATTTCTTGCTTTATCAATGGGGTTGGGACCAGCAGTTGTGTTGTGCAGAAGTCAGGTTAGTTGGACGATCATTTATTTTTCAACAGGACAATGACCCCAAACACACTTCCAGGCTGTGCAAGGGCTATTTGACCAAGAAGGAGAGTGATGGAGTGCTGTAAATGGTCATGAAAATAAAGAAAACACATTGAATGAGGACGTGTGTCCAAACCTTTGGTCTGTACTGTATATATATAGTGGCAGACAGCTGGGACACCTGGAAGGTGAAAGTCCTGGAGAGGGACAATACCTCCCCCAGGACATTAGAGTGTGGCCACCCTGGCTTGCATAAGGGCCATGGGATTGGAGCTTAGGAGCTCAACCCTGTTGGGGCCCGTGGCCTACGCCAGGGAGCGACCAGATGTCCCAGGAGACATGGGCTGCAGCATTTCCGCCACAACAGGAAGTGCTACCGAACCAGGAAGCAGGTACACCCGGAGTGCCACACCAGGAAGTGCTGCAGGAAAATCACCAGGGAGCACCTGGAGCACATCTGGATGCATTATAAAAGTGGCTGCTTCACTCCATTCAGGAAGCCAGAGTCAGGAGGCAGAACACAGAGCTTGCGAAGAGAGGAGTGAAGGCGGTAAAAGAATAAGAAGGGAGAAGAAGCAAGTAAAGGACTGAGCTGAGTATTGTTGTGATTGGTGCATTGTACTGTGAGAAGAAGAAATTAAAATGTGTGTTCGGAGCTTGAGTCTGTGTATCTGTGCGTGTCAAGGCCGATTTCCCACAGTATATATATATAAGTGACTCAACAAATTGTGAAAAAATAGTAGTTGCAACTCATCTAACTATTATAAAATACAAAACCATTATTTCATTATTATTACAGATTTTATTTCACAATGGCCTTTTTTTAAAGACCATTTTTATTTTAAAGCACAACTTTTCCACATGGCCCATTTCCGATTGACTCTTTTATGTATTTTCCAATGCCTCTTTTTATGATGGTTTTATCACTTGTCAATCAAGACCAATCACTTCCTATTGACTAATTCTCTGCTGTCAATTACTACCAAAAATCTACACTACTTGTACTTTTCTCACATTTGAACTGGCAAAACATAGAGGCAGTGACAATTATGATAGTTACTTTTCCAGATTAAATTTATAAAGACAGTTTAACATATTGTAACTGCACCAAGCAATAGGTGCGTTAATTAAACAACAATAAATTGAGCATTAAAAGTCTAATGACCTCACTGTTCTCACTGTTACAATCCATGGGGAACACCTGGTTGGACTCACTGCTAGATCACAATCAGAATCACATTTATACACATTTATCCAGTAATAATTGACATAAATATAGCTGTTTATCACACACCTGAGATACAAAAAACAAGGCAGAGGATATAAATATACATATATATGCATACAAAGTGCAGAGTGCAACTTAGTACAAGAAATGCTGAAATGAACACTGAAAAACAAGCATTAACAATATGTAAACAGTATTGCAAAACCTGGGAGGTATGGGGGGTGATTAAGCTGTATTAACCATTTGTGAGTTTCATGGCCTGTGGGGAAAAAAAAACTATTCTGATATCTGCTTGTTTTGGCATGTATTAATGTATAACACCTGGCCTATGGAAGAAGTTCAAAAAGGTTGTAGCTTGGCTGTGAAGAGTTGAGGATAGTTTTCCCTGCCTGTTTCATGACTCTAGAATAGAATAGTACAGGTCATGTCTCTTGTGGAAGGCTGAACTTCCTCAGATGTTGGAGGAAGTACATTTGCTGTTGTGCCCTTTTTATAACGGACCTTACATTGGTGTCCTATTTCAAGGTCTGGGAGATTATGGTTCCCAGAAATGTAAAGATTTCCACAACTGTCTCAGTAGTGTTAAATATGAAGAGGAGGAATAATGTTGTGGGACCTCTCCTAAACTCCACTGTCATCTCCACAGTTTTAAGAGTGTTTAGATCCAGATTGTTGTGACTACACCGAAAGGCCAGCTGCTCAACCTCCTGTCTGTATGCAGACTCATCAATATTCCTGATGAGACCAATGATGGTTGTATAATCCACATATTTGCTAAGTTTGACAGAGGGGTCCTTAGAGCTTCTATCATTAGTGTAAAGGGAGAAGAGCAGTGGAGAGAGCATACATATCCGGGGGCATGTTGATCTGTCCACACCACTGGTTAATGTCATCATATTGCTGATGTAACTGTGGTTGGCTTTTCACTTCTGTTCTGTCTCTTCCTCTATTTCATTCCCCTGTTTCATCCCCGCCAATTCAACAAGAACAACACATCCGCTATCTAAAAATCTCTCATCTTGAATGTTCTCGAGACTTTTGAAATGCAGAGGCTCCCCCTCTGTTTCCTTATAATGGATTATTATCAGTCAAGCATCGATCTCCTCAGTGGAGTAATGACTATCTGAAGAGAATTCTGTTGGCCACAGCATAATGCTGTTTAAAGACGAATTGATGATACATTCAGAATGCTCAGAAGGAAGATTGGTCCTATTCACGCTGATGAAGACATACTGGATGATTTAAGATCAATAGAATGCTATGTCCGCACTGAAGGTCATCTTGAAGTATGTCATGTGGAATTTCCATCATTGGACATTTAGCATTATCATGTGTCTATGTACTTTCTTCATGGGCATTTTCTTGGCAAACGTGGAGCGACTTTTTAATCAATATCAACATTTTGGAGAGGACTTCTATGTCTGAGTATTTAAAATATTTCATTAA
Source organism: Polypterus senegalus (assembly GCF_016835505.1). NCBI lineage: Eukaryota > Metazoa > Chordata > Cladistia > Polypteriformes > Polypteridae > Polypterus > Polypterus senegalus. The sequence goes on along the minus strand of NC_053160.1, from coordinate 117,839,243 downwards.
GTTGTCATAAACAGCAGCAACAGTGCTAAAAGACATTAGGCAGCCTACTGTTCACAGTCAGGGTTAAGCCGGGTGGTCTTTGATTTGATTAACAAGTGACAAAACCATCATAAACAGAGGCATTGGGAAATTAATAAAAGAGCCATTTGGAAATGGTCGGTTCAGAAAAGTTGCACTGTAAAATAAAAATGATCTTTAAAAATAAGGCAATTGTGAAGAAAAATCTGTAATAATTCTATAATAATGATTTTGTATTTAATAAAAGATGACTTTTGATAATAATCAGATGACTTTTATTTAATTATGCTTTTTAACTCATTTATATATATATATATATATATATATATATATATACTGTATATACATATTTGAACTTTTGCATGCAATTATTTATTCCATAATTATCATGTTACTTATTTAATTTTGGCTCAAATTGTATTCCATAAAATAGCAGTTGACAAGTTATTTTGAGCTGAATAGTAATATTTCCATACAAAATCTCACCTAAGGAATCCATCATAAACAACAAGAAATATATAATACACTTACATGGTGCAACTGTTTTGGATGTATCCTTATCTGATGTTTGTGCTGTATAACCAAAAAATAGAAAAAGGAAAAAACTTAACAATCACAGACATTATTTCAAAAAAATGTATAACGCCAGAATTTGGCAGTAGAAAACAATGCAGGTTTTTTTTTTTAACATTTAACCAATTTTATGAGTTCAAGGTCTAGGATGCTGGAGGTTAGGAACACCTGCAACAACATAGGTAAACCTGGATAAAGTACTAGTCTATTTGCATGACACATTCAGTTATACAAGGCTATTTCACAAACATCAGTTAACCTCCAGTGCGTCTGTGGAATAAAAACTGAAGTAGCAGAAGAAAAACCCACATATACAGGGGACAATGTGAAACTCCACACAAACTCTTGCTATGCAGCCTGAACAAAGGGCTTTGGTGCTGGGTGCCAGCCTTAGTCACCCCTGTACCACTGAACCATCAATAAGCAAACTAAAAGTCAAAATAATTTTATATTTTGTCATGGTTGGATACAAATATGTTAAAAATCATAAATTTGGTCATATTACAGTATTTTCATTATAAGCAAAATCATGTTTTTTTTATTTTTCAACTGCTTATTTTATCACCTAAATAAAGCATAATTATTATTTTCTGCTGGTTATAATCTCCACTTTATCAAAAAGAGTTTGTTTAAATACACTATTAAGAACAGAAAAAAACATATTTTTTAATTTGGAATATTTTGTCACTGGTCACCTGACAATAGCTCTGTTCATTGACACATTTTCCTAATTAATATCATTGAATTCAGTGTACTTAGTTCAGCTTGTAGGTTCTAGTTGTACGGGCCATAACTCCATGCAATAGAATTAAAATAATACTGGTCAGGACTCTAGCCCATCACAGAGACTACCCTCACTCACACATGCACATAAACACACATACACGCCTCATACTCATAAACAGTGACAACTTGCAATTTTCAATTAAATTAACCTAAATAAGTAAATGTTTATAATTAATTCTTTCTTTGCTTGAATAGGTCTGGTCATCCATCCATCCATTATCCAACCCGCTATATCCTAACTACAGGGTCACGGGGGTCTGCTGGAGCCAATCCCAGCCAACACAGGGTGCAAGGCAGGAAACAAATAGTAATTTTAATGAAAGGAGACCTGAAAAGCTTTTCACTTATGACAAATGTTAGGGAATAACAGAAGTGAAAGGCAAATTTCATTACAGTGAGTGACCATTATGCATATCAGGTAAATGTGGCACTCTGATGGTAAATTATAAGGTGACCAAATTTTCAAAGTCTCAAACTGGGACAATTGTGTTGCACGTAAGTCCATTCAATGTGGCACTCATAAAGCCCATTGTTATTTGTTTAATCACTGCTTTATCTCATCATCATCAGAGAGGGATCATTGCACATGAAAAAAGCAATTTCACAAATAAATGGATATGATTCCATACAGTATCTTATGTGTAAACAAATAAATGCAAGTATTCGCTATTTTTGAATGCTTCTTGGTCCTCTTCCTGTTGATATTCAAAAAAACACAAGTTGTTAATAAAGTGGGTTCCTCATTAGAGTTTCTTGGACGCTGTTGTAAATATATTTAGGTAATGTTTGTTTCAGCAAAGCAACGTTTGCAGCACTGTAAAACTGTGAGATGGACAGCCAGTTGTAACTTTCACATTTTGTTATTCTTCACTTATTTATCAGGATACATAGCCGGAAATCAGGACTGCCGTTGTCACCATGATGTCCAGTTACTCTAGTAAATTATAGTATCAGTGAAATAGTGAATTGTTATAAACTGCAGATAATGAAGCTGTGAGGTTATTTTAGTGTCAGTTTAATAAAGAGAAAATGTTTATTTACTTTGTGTATAATTAATTACACGCCACTGGGTACTTCATACATATATAGATAACCTTTTGTTTTGCTTGCTTACATTTTATACCTTTATGGTTAGCAAGAACATTTATTTTGCCAGTTATGATTTAAAGTATAGCTAAGAGTGAAATGCTGGTGCACTTATCTGTTTGGGTTTAAGCAGCTGAGATGACTTCATAAAGCAGAAAAAATTGCTGATGCAGATATTTCCTCTCATGTTGAGCTTAACTTGCTTACAGGTTTGCCCATTAAGCCACCCATGCAAGAAGCTCAGGACAGCAAGTAACTTGTATTGGGAATCTGTTTGCTGCCAGTAGCAGCTATTGGAGGAGAAAAAGAGGAAAACATGCAAAATATACAAATTGGTGTATCTATTGGCAAGATAAAGTTGAAACAGTAAAGTCATTTACAGTCAAAGTCACAGAAATGTTTCTCTGTTTTAAAGTAGATGAGATTATAGATATGCCAGTTCTTTTCAGTGGGCGATTTTCAAAATTCAAAGCTTTGTACAGCAACATCTACAGTAGTTGAGACATCTCATCGAAAATTAAACTGACAAAGTTCCTTAAAGAATAACTGTACCATATTGCCACATTTTAACAAAAGTGATCCACTGGGGACAGAGTTGTTTTATGCGGACATAAAGATGAACAAATAGACAGAAAAACATGGGCTATCATAATATGTGCTTCATGCATTATGCATTATTATAAAACTGCTCCTAAAAAGATCTGGTTAGGCCTCGTGATAGCAAGCTGCCCAACATACAATTTAGAGGGTTATAGAACAGGTGTCCTTGATGTTGTCAGTGCAACCAGTTGCATATTGACTCAAGTTATCTGAATCTGGATTTAAAGAGTGACTTGTGCATTCATTTTTAATGATATTATACACTTTGTTAGTTATTGTTGTCTTTGATTAATGGGTAGTATTTTTATGGTCTTTTTCATACATTATTTCCTCTGTGTCCTCAGAGATAAACCTATTTCTGATATGAGGTCTACAGTTTCCTGATCCATTGGGTCAGTACTGGCCAGCAATGCACAGCATTATGGTTTGTGTGTTGGTTTGTGCTCTGAGCTCGCTACTCTTGACCAATAAAAAAAATGTCAATTATGTTTGGAAAATATTTTGGAATGTGCATACTTTTTATAAGAAGTTAGGGGATTAATGCAGAATTTCACTAATGAGAGTTTGTATGTCTACAGTGTTACTGATGGCAGGGGTGGACTGACATCCCCACCAGAATGAACCCTTGTACCCTTACCTGGCAAGGAGGACAATATAAAGGTATAGATTAAGAACAATGGGAGACTGCTCAGTTGGAGCAAAGAGTCTTCCAAAGGACTAGGTAGTGGTGCTCTGCTGTTGTGTCCCCAGTTTGGGCTCCCACAGAGGTTCATGGGGGTTGTAGTCCAGAAGGACAGCCCTGTTAGGTGAGCCATCAGCCACCAGACAGTGCTGCCAGGGTAGGTATCTACTACTTTATGGTTGCTCTGCCTAATCTGGATGTGCTTTTGGGATTTAATGCTATTGAACTCAAAGTAAAAAAAAGAACCAGTCTACCTCATTCGAGGAGCTGGAGTCAGAAGGAGGTGGACAAAGCTTGCCAAGGTGAGTGGAATGAGAAGAAAGGGTCTGTTTCTTATTATATTGGTTTATACTCTACTGTGCTGGACTGTGGGCAAGACAATTATTAAGATACTGAAAATAAAATAACTTTTATTTGAACCCGGGACTGTGTGTTGTGTCCACAACATATGACTGAAACCTTTCTGAAGGAATTAAAGCGAGTAGTGGGAAGATTATCCTTTCTCTATGTCCACTGTCTTTAAAAGGTAGCTCTTCAAAACAAAAAAGAATCAATTAAATCTCTTACTCTGGTTACTTCAAAAACTTTCTTATAGAAGAGAGATCCCAAATTATTAATAACTTGCTAGCCTAAATTTTGTGAAATGGGTTAGCTTGTTTAGAACTTCTAGAGCTGCTGATTTTTCTCTACTTTTGAAACAAATTGGAAAGGGAAGAAATGAGACCAAGTATTAATTTATGAGTGCAAAAGAAGATATTCTTTTCAGACAGTCATATTACTAAACTTTAGCATGACCCAATACCTCTGACCTTGTGTTTACTACTCTCTTTGGTTTTATTTCTAGTGCGGCCACTGAATCTTGGTCGTGGGTATTGTTTTTATTTGGCAACAGATGTCTAAGTTTCAGTATTTGATCACTTTTTAAAACTTCAACTAAGTACTTTTAATACATTCCTCTTTATTCACTTTATTATATGCTCAAAAGACCATAGTAATAAACAGAAGAGTAGTCATGAATTAATTTTAAGGGGAAATGAGAATGTACATGAATCACAATTCTATCTAAGATCAATCAGTCAGAATTCTCATAAAATATATGGGTGGGGGGTTCAAACCTGAAGTCTCTCACCCTGGATACACCTATAGTCATGAATACCGTAATCATTATATCTGACTGGAATGGTTGTTTATATCTGGTGTCTAGATCTGGGCCTGGAGAGACACCCAGATTATCAGTCGCTCTTTCCAAGGCTAAAAGGTGAGAGATGTAGAGACAATGGTAACCTTAGGGTCCTTAAGGTCCACTTTACAGTTCCAGATCTCTTGTTCTAGTATCTGGAGTGGAGACTTTAATAGATTTGGCTACCATTTGCAGATGACTGTCTCATAGAGATGTATTAAATATACCTAACTCTGCTAAATCCTTCAATGAAACAACTAAGTTGAAACCACCCGTCTGAACCTCTGACACCAGTTAAAATTAAAAAACTATACCAAATTAATACTTAAAGAATATATCTTATTTATTAAAAGAAAGAAAAAAAAATTACATTCAAAATATAAGTAATAAAGAAAGTAATATTCTTACAAAAGTTCAACAATATTGTAGTTTTAAACTTTTCTCTTTATCTTCATGATGATCTGTAAATTTTATATATCTCATTCTATTTATATCAGAAGGTTCTGCTACAAATTGTTTGGATTTTACTAGTCTAGTTCTTAATTAACATTTGTACCACCCTGGACATTCCCTTCTAAGGTGCTTTAATGCATTTTTTTTAGAAATAAACAGTTTCTTTACATATCAAACAAATGATAAACAGTATAAGTAATATTTACTTATTTTAAATTCTATTTTCACTTCCATTTGTTAAATTTAAACACATCATTATGAGTAAGTAATCACATGATAGTAGACAACTGGTGGACCTGGCCCGGGTATCCTTTAGAGAGATAGTGTGCACCCCTAAGGTGGCATGGGAGAGACTCCAGACCAAACAGGTAGATATTGGTGGGTCACATTTACTATGCACAAGAAAAATGTTGCACATTTCTGGGAAAATCAACCCCAAAATTGGAAGTGTCAAACTGTTTTCAGGTCTTTGCAGTGCTGGATGGAGTCTCTGAAAACAATGAGGGGGCAGGCAGGCATGAGGAGCCCCAACGTACCCCCTCAAAACCAGTCACCTAAAAGAGAGAGGTTGATCATGGGGACTCAGTCATTTTAACTGTGCAATGTTAACAAAAGCAGCTTCATTCTTGCCACGTGACCTTATTGTAATAATAGGGGGGAAAAGGGCTCAGATTATATTAGGTAAACTGGACATGGCTTCAAATTGCCTTTTTATGTTGGTAAAAACATGTTATGTTTTATGTATGTGTACCCACACCATACAAAAACTAGATGCAGTGCCTCGCCAGTCAGTTAATGGTGCACAGCAGACATGATGGAGTTAAAGCTTGGTTGAGATATTCCTGATGTGTTGTCCATTTCCCCAAGAACTGAGAACAGGCAGCAAATATAAACTGGCGAAAACCAAAAAAAAATTCTTCAGTGCAAATATACATCATTGGCTCTCTTATAAATCCTGATTTTTGTATTGAAAGTTGCATAAGCACATTTCAAGCTTGAGTACTTAAGGAAGTTAGCGAGTAAAATATAAACCCTTGATGCATATTTTTTAGGATGTCACTGTGCACTGGGGTAGTCTCTGAAGGACTGGAAAATGACAAATATTATTCTTTTATATAAAAAAGGTAATCGGGCAGATCCAGGTATATGAACTATAGAACAGTAATCTTAACATGCATCGCAGGTAAAATAATGGAAGGAGATATTAAGGAAAAGATTGAGCAATGCATGGCAAGAAAACAAGTTTAAAAAATTTATATGACTGCAGACTGCAGATGATACCAAGCTAGGTGGATTGGCAGATAATCTGGAGTCCATTGAATCATTAAAGATGGATATGGACAGCATACATTTTTGGGCAGATTTGTGGCAGATGAAATTTAATGTAAGTGAATATAAAGTATTACACATTGGAAGTAAAATGTTTGATATGAATACTGAATGTGAGTACTGAAAATAGAAAGTACTGTACACCTTATGAGAAACGTTTAGGAGTCATAACAGGCTAATCACTATCAACTTCCAGGCAGCGCTCAAGCTTTATAATGCACTGATGAGGCCAGTCGAGAGAAGAGATACTGTTGATTCTAGAACTGCTTGGGATGAGTTATAAGGAAAGATTGAAAGAGCAGTTTCATTTTAAGCAAAGGAACATTAAGAGGTGACATGACTGAAGTGTTTAAAAAATGAAGTGAATTAGTACAGTGGATCGAGACTACTACTTTAAAATGAGTGCAACAAGAACACAGGGACACCTCTTGTGGGTAAAGTTCACACAAACATTAGGAAGTTTTTCTTCACACAGAGAATTATGGACACATGGAATAAGTTACCAAGTAGTGTTTTAGACAGTGGAATTGTAGGGATCCTTAAAGCTATAGCTGATGTTGTTTTGGAGGAATTAAGTAGATAGGACTGGTGAGCTTTGCCTGTTCTCATCTAAATTTATCTAATTATTTTAATGAGTAACCATTCAAAAGGTCAGCTTTTTGAGCAGCACTTAACAGGAACTGATTTCTGTGATTTTAACTTATATTGTAACTTCTAATGTTAATCTCATTAATTAATTTACAATTTTTCCAACATAATGGCTACACTATGACCTACCAATTTCAGTCTTTTATTACCTGCATCCATCCAGTCCATTTCTGGCTGAGCTTTTGCTTGCGGGCAAGAATTACCTATTTTCCTTCCATTGGTGTGAATCAGTGACACTGTTTGAAATTGCTTTTAGTTCTTTGCAAAGATGGCAGTAGGTAGCTATACCTGGACTTATTTTGATATGATGATTCACCCATGTCTACAGGATGTTCCTAATATTATCACAGCTGATCTCCACAGTTTTATTATGGAGTGCTTTATGATGTCTGAAACAGCAAAGCTGTTTTCTGTTCGTGTGAGATGACATCCAGAATACTGAGTGTAAATTTAGTTTTCATTTATCAAAAAGCAAAACAACATTAGGAAAACTACAGATTACAGCCAATAGCCGCATCTAGATATGACCTATATGGTTGGGGTTCAAAAAGCTGGACATTTTCTACCTAATCAAATCAAAATTTAGGAGAGACACAATGAAACTAATTAAGAAAATTAATAAGGTTTATAATCACTGAAGCTTTGAAATAAGTTCTTTACAAATGAAACTAGGTGATAAGTTAAAGGTGGTTAAAAGAAAATTTCATTTAGAGTTTTAAAAAATATTTCTTTGTACAACTGTAGATAGAGGAAATTCATTTCCTAGCAAAATAGTTTAATGTAGCACAGTCAACTTGGCATTATTTTGAATACACAGGAGTTATTGAGTTATATTTAGTTGAATTGCAAATTTCCATACAAGATAGGCTTAACCCAAGAAAATTATCTAAACAACAGAAAATATATAATTCACTTACATGTTGTAGTTTTTGTGGTAAAAGAACTAGTTGATGATGTTACTGTATAATTAAAAACAGAAAAAAGAAAAGAATTAACAAAAATTACCAACATTATTTCAAAAAATGTATTACAGCAGAGACTGGCAGTGGACATGTTTACCTAAATGATTTATGAATGTCTACCTGCAATAGTTCAAAGTCATAGGTGCTGAAGGTTAGTAATATTCACTGCATCATGTGTAACCTTAGACTAAGTGTCATTTACATGACGCTTTCAATAATACAAGGACAATTCAAAGACATCAGTTATCCCCCGAAATAAAAACTGGAGTTTCAAGGAAAAAAAAACCTGAGCCTGAAAACAGGATTCTGGTGCTGGGTGTCAGCAACACTGACCACTCAAACACTGTAGCAGCACCCCAAACCCCACAGACACAACTACGCAACACAGTCCCGGGTTTAAATACAAGACCTTCCTTATTAGTTTTACATTCTCCTTTCTACCAATTATCTTCCTTAATTAAAAAAATATCCAAAATGACTCTTTTATCTTCTTTCACACCTCTATAGAAGCCTTGTCCACACCTCCCAACTCTGACTACTCTTTCAGGAAACTCAGCTTCTTTTATGCCAGACCTGGGAGTACTTCCAATGCTACAGATTTGCACACTGGAAGCACTCCGGATCAGGCGTAAGTCTGCTAAGGAAGTCATACTGATCTCTTATAGCCCAACCCCGTCAGCATACAAGAACCTCAACAGGGCTGTCCCATAGAACTACAATTCCCAGTCTGCCCTGCAGATATATATACAGTATATGGGTGTCCCATCAGTGGGATGCTGCCACCTTGTTGTGGTATAGTGGGTCCGCGGCTTAGAAAAAGGTGGCTGATTTTTAATAAATAAATAAATAATTGACTTGCTCGATCCGGGTGGGTGTACATGTTCACACAGCTGCCAGGGGTTTGTAGAGTAATTGGGGCAAGACGCACCTGCATGTGAGGGTGCAGTCTGTCTTAATTGCTTCATTGGCTTCCTGCAGTGCACGATTGAGATGTGATGCCCATGGGAACATACAAGAATGAGCTGGCACAAGAATCGGAAAAAAGATCAGCAGAAGGAGAGAGAAGAAACCAGAGGTTAAAAGACGGGATGAGAGAATCAGGCAGAAAGACAACAGAGAGAGGAGGTGCAAGAACAAACAAGTGAGAGAGGAGGCGGGCAGCTATGAGGCAAGCCCTTCAGTGGAGCGAGTGGCCTGCACTTAGGGTTTGTAGTAGAGGATTGCTCCAGTGGAGTGATTCAGGGAGGTGGAGTGATTAGGTGGTGCAGGCGAATCTCTGAGGAATTCTGGGAAGGCAGTGGGAGTCGATAAGGTTTGGATGGTGAGCCTTGCTGGTGGTCCATGAAAAGTAAGGGCCTGAGCTTGGGTCTGGATGGGGAGCCCTCCTGTTGAGCCATAGAGCAGCAGGGACTCGGACCCACTGTTTAAGAGGGATGGCTGTGCGATTTGGCATCTTCTCCTCCTGCAAGGTCTAGTCAGGATAAGGGGAGGAGACGCCAAGATAAAGGGGCACACCAGGATTTTTAAAAGAACAGTTTCCTTCCCTGTGAAATTTTAACCTCATTTTAGGGAATATTTTTGAATTGATTTTAACCTCCACAAATGCACTTGGCTTTGATGGATTATTTATTTATTACAGATTGATTGTACTACACTTAGAAACAATATTTGTTTTTGAACAGGGTGAGCACCCTAAAAATGACCTCCTGCAGGTGACTGGTGTGAATCAGAACAATCAGAAACAGACTTCATGAGGGTGGCCTGAGGGTCCAACGTCATCTAGTGGCCCCTGTGCTCACTGCCCGGCACTGTGGAGTTGAGTTGTATTTGCCATAGAACACCAGAACTGGCAGGTCCACCACTGGCACCTCATGCTTTTCACAAATGAGAGCAGATTCACCCTGAGCACATGTGACAGATGTGAAAGGATCTGGAGAAGCCGTGGAGCACATTATGCTGCCTGTAACATCGTTCAGCATGACTCCTTTGGTGGAGGGTCAGTGATGGTCTGGGGAGGCATATCCATGGAGGGACGCACAGACCTCTACAGCTTAGACAAAAAGGACACCTTGATACCCATTAGGTAATGGGATGAAATCCCTGGACCCATTGTCATACCGTATGCTGGTGTAGTGGACTCTGGGTTCCTCCTGGTACACGACAATGCCCGGCCTCATATGGTTAGAGTATGCTGGCATTTCTTGTTGGATTAAGGAATTGATACCATTGACTGGCCCCCATGCTCACCTGACCTAAATCCAATAGAACACCTCTGGGACATTATGTTTTGATCCATCTGACACCGCCAGGTTGCAACTCAGTATGTCCAGGAGCTCAGTGATACCCTGGTCCAGATCTGGAAGTAGATCCCCCAGGACACCCTCCATCGTCTCATTAGGAGTATGCCACGACACAGTCAGGCATGCATACAAGCACGTGTGGGCCATACAAACTACCAAGTATGATTCTGAGTTGCTCCAATGAAATTTCGGCAAAATGGACTAGCCTGCCACATCAATTTTTCACTTTGATTTTCGGGGTGTCTTTGAATTCAGCCCTCTATAGGTCGATCATTTTCATTTTCATAAAACAATGTGGCATTGTTGCATTCCTAACACATTTCCCAGTGCATATCAGTATAGATATCCAGCATGACTTTTTTCCCATGAAGATCTGATGTATATATATATATATATATATATATATATACTCGTATATGTATACATTGCTATGTTTAGAGATTATGATTGTGTTATTTTATAAGAGGCTTATTTTGCAAAGATATTCTCAGTAGTTGAACTGACATTATATACTGTATATGTACATATAATGTTAATCATGTTACTTAATGTTAATCTGAACTGCATAGTAGCTCAAGGTTTGGTCAGTTCTGGTGCATTGACTCTGCACTTTCTCTCAGTGTTGTGGATTGTTGTGGTATGAGTGATTGGGAGTAACTATGGACAATTACCCTGTTCAGGAATTATTCATGCCTTCTACTTGATGCTTGCTGGGATCGGTTCCAGCTTCCCCACATCCTTGGTCAGGATAAAGCAGGTTTTCAAAATGGATAGTTAGATTTGGAAGATTACATGTTTCAGAATGTACAAGTGGAAATTTGTCATTTACTAGAAATATACTGTAAAGTAAGTTTCATCCTTCCAGTTAAACGTTAAGACAGGCCAGTGATCATTCCAGTAGCACTGGCTGCAAGGCAGGTAACAACATTGTTGGTCGGGGGACCAATTGATTGCTGGGTACACATTCAAGCAGAAAACAGACTCAGCAACGGTGCTTTTAGGCAGTCTTAAAATAGAAAAATGCCGCTAAGCTATTTAGTTTTAACCCTGTAATTTACTACAAACAATATTTTCAAACAGAGTAAGACCAATTCTTAGCCTTTTCACAGACTGTGTGTTTACTTGGGTTGATCACTATGGGCTAAAGTGTTCAGTGAAATACAGGGACACTTTCTACTCCCAGATAATTGAGCATGCCTAGGACATGTTGTATTCCCTTTTATTCAGTGGGCCTATCCATTTCTAATAGCCAGAACTTTGTCTCTGTCTGGTTGAACTCCATTAGCCAATAATTTATCTCCAAGAAAAGTAAGTTCTTTCACTCTGAACTTACATGTGTCTCTATTTAGTTTGAGACCATACTGTTTAATTCTTTGAAGCTCACTCTCCAATCTGAGATTATGTTCTGGCTCTGATGAACCCCAAACAATAATATCATCAATATAAACACATACCCCCTCAAGGCCTTCAACAATTTGTGCCATTGCCTTATGAAATAGTGCAGCTGATGCCAAATGGGAGATGCAGAAAAAAGTACCTCCCAAAAGGCGTATTAAATGTGCAGAGCCTGGCACTTGAGTCATCCAGACTAATTTGCCAAAACCCAAAAGATTTTTGCCTCTGACATTTCACTCATTATCTATTCCTGCTTGGGTATTTCATATTCTTCTCTTTAAACATTGTTATTGAGGTCCCTTGGATCCACACACACAGGAATATCACCATTTTTCTTTTTCACACAGACTATTGAATTCACCCAATCTGTAGGCCCTTCAGCTTTCTTTATTATACCTAAAGATACTATCTTGTCCAGCTACTTCCGTACAGAATCTTGTAAAGCTACTGGAACCCTTTTTGGTTCATGAATTACTGGATGTGCTTCATCTTTCAGTTTAATAGAATATGTGAATGGCAGGGGACTAAAAGCCCGAAACACATCTGAATACTTTGCAAGTATATTATCCAGCCATGTCCAATTGTCAAACTGTGGAGTGCCCTGACCACTGATGGTATACATTTGTTGTACTTAAGCCTAGATCTTTGCATGCCATCAAAGCCAACAAAGAATCATGTCTATCAGCGCATTCAACTGGCAAGTGCCATGAGTCTGAATATCCTGTTCATTATAGGCTTTCAGAGTCACTAATCTATGTATAATTTTTGGTTTGTCTTGAAGACTCTTTACATTGCAAACACCTATAAGATTCACTTTGGGTACAGTATCCAGTTTAAATGTTACAACAGTTCCATAGACATTGAGAGGCATATATATTCTTATGGATTGTCCAAAGTTCCTTTGCTGAGTTACTATACACATCCGTGACATTATGAACCATTCCTATGAAAAATTATTCATCTTCATCCACATCAACTGCATCTACTGGTTTTGATTTTTCTTGTTGAGCAGTAAAAAAACACATTCTTCCAAAATGATTTCTACCCTTGCAATTAGCATATCTTTTCCCAAAAGCTGGGAATTGCTGTGGAGTATGAGTGGTGCCACAGCGATTACATGTAAATGCATTAGTCTTTGCCCTCTCTGAATGTCCTCGCACCCCATCTCACTGCACAACAATAACTGAGGCAGTCTCTCAGCTACCTGCACTAAGAGCACCAGATTCAAATGTTTTAGAATGCATTGCTAAGAGCTCGTTATCATGACATATCTTGATTGTAGTTTCTAAGGCAAGCTCACTATATAACATAGAAGTTGTCCTCTTACTTTTTTATAAGTTATGCCAAAAACAATCTGGTCACGTATCATTAAGTCTTTTAAATGTTTGAAATTAAAAGTTTGTGCCTTTAGTTTAAGGTCTGTTAAAAAACATTCAAAGGTCTTGCCTTCCTTCTGAACTCTAGAATGAAAAAAAGTACCTCTCGCATACGTTGTTCTTTTAAAGAGAGCAGTATTTGTCAAACCGTTTTTTTTTACCAGTTCCAGATCATCACAATTAGCCATCTCTGCGAAAGTATTATATACTTCAAATGAGTGTGGGCCTGCTACTGTTAAGAAAAGTACTACTTTACACGTTCCCAGACTGGTCTGTTGCTTCCATAGCAAGGAGATACAGCAAAAAAGTGTTGCTTAAAACTCTGTCAGTTTTCATTGGCATTTGCATCCAGTTGTAGAGCAGGGGAAGGTTTAATAGAATCCATGCTTATAGTCAGAGATAATAGAGGTAATAGTTACTAAACTACACAAAATTGCTAAAGTTTGGTTAAAACATCTTTCTTTATTTCTGTCCTATGGCAATATGTGCCGTAAGCCAAAACCTCAGCCTACTGCCACTGATTTTACGACAGTTGCATATAGTATTAAACCAGACAGAACATTGGCCATGGCTACAAACAAAAAAGGCAGATTCAGGTCTTCCTGGGATAACCAGGATACTATCAAAGGTCTGGGCCCTGTTTTTCTGAAAGTGCAACTCCTTTAGCAGAACTAACAAGAAAACAGCACCAAACACAGTGGATTACGACACTAAATCCAAGACAACATTTCACAATATTAAGAAAGCATTAACTTCAAAGCCTGTATTGTTTTTCCTAACTTTTCCTGTTCTTTAATTGTCCAGACAGATGCATCTGAAACCAGCCTTGGCAGTGTGCTAATTCAAAGGTGCTAAACACCCCATGTTATCCTTGAGCTGAAAACTGCTGAATCTGGAAACAAAGCCTTGATGAAAGAGTGGGTGGTCACCCAATTATAGCATTAACGATTGAGCTGGGTATTCGTTCTTGTTACCAACTATGTTCCTTTGTAATTGTTCAAAAGCAAGTAATTCCAAGTGTTGGTTTCTAAACCTACAAACCTATGAATACAAAGTTGTTTACTGCAATGGCATTTGACATGCCAGTGCTGATACCCATTCTCATAATCATGAAACTTAAAGCTGTGTCCTTTCTTGACTTCACAGCAGACCTGGCCTTGGGGGAGTTACTTGTTCTGCAGAGATGTTTGAATGCTTAGTGAATCAGGGAGACAATGGGGTGATAATGAGATGGAACAGTTGTTTACACAGTTTGTTTCTTTTTATAGAATTGGTAAACCTCATGTGAAAAGCCTGGTATTACTTTCCCCCACAGTCCCCATTGCCCCATGTCTCAGGATGAATTAAAGAGCTTGTGACTTGCAGTAGAATGCTATTTGACCACCAAAAGTCAAAACAAGAAGGACACCCCTGCAACTCTTTGAAGTTTCTGTCTGGTGCTGCTAGATTGCAACTCAGCACTATCCAACTGCCTTTTTGATAATTTTTGTGTCAAACACACCCATGCAATGGCAATCTCCAAGTTGGAGACTCAAACCTTTTTATACATATTTGGTTTTTCATTTATACTGTAAATGAGGTATGGGATGAGATTGAAATAGTGTGGTAAGCCAACCCCGGACACAGACAGACACCGAATTTTCCAACACACACGTTTTAATTAATTCAGTCTGGCACACAACACAGTGCTCTTCCACCAAACACCTTTCGTTCAGTCCTTTCTCTCCTCTCCGGACTTCTCCTTTCGCCTTTCCACCTCTCCTCCCAAGCTTCACCTTCTTCCTACCAACTCGACTCTCTGCTCAAGGGAGACAGCCTCTTTTATATTCACCCAGATGTGCTCCAGGTGCTCTACGATGAACTTGGTGCAGGTCCCTGGAATTCCTTCCCCCCAGCACCTCCGGGTGTGGCAGAAGTGCTGGCCTACAGGGCTCCACAACTGTCTGGGCCCCCCTGGCGGTGGCCCTCCTGTGGTTCAGGGGAGGTATTGTCCCTCTCCTGGTCCTTCCAGACATCCTGGTCAGGCATGTGTCCTGGCCGTCCACCACAAAAGTTAAACTATTTTTACCTGAGCAAAAAAAAAACTTGGAGCAGACATAAAAATTTAGGAGGAACTGGTTAAATAAATGTTTGTACTATAAAATCAGTTCTTTATGAATGCAACTGAATTAACAGTTTCATATATAACTAATGTTAAAAAACACTTTGACAAACAACTGTAGATAGATATAACTCATTCAATAAAAAAAGTAGTTGAATGTTGTACTTGGAGGATTACCTTATGCCATCTTATTTTTGATACATAGGAATCAATAAGTTGTTTTGGGCTGACTGGTATATTTTCATACAAAGTATGTTTTTATCACCCAAAGAGATTATTATAAACAACAAGAAATATAAAATAAACTTACCTTGTTGAGCTGCTATGGTAGTATTCCTAGATGTTATGTGTTCTGTATAGTCAAAAAAATCAGAAAAAAATAAATTGTAGAAACACAAAAACAATCACATACAATATTCTAAAAAATGTATTGCAGCAGACATTGGCAGTGGAAAACAATACATCATTTCATGGAAAAAGTTCCTTAAAAGTGTGATAAATATTCACTTACCCTGCCTTTCTACTAGAGGATAGGTAATGTATGTAAATGATGACTGAAGAAATGAAATTTTCACTAATTTGTTCGATTATGTGTTGTTTCATTTTACAGTCCTAAAGAAAACACTCAAAGGCCAATCATTATTTTATATTGTATTTATTTAATACAACTATTCTTATCTTGGATACTTGGGTTAATGCTGTAGAAGAAGAGTGTTCTCCTCGGCACCTTGTGTTCTGTGTATTTGGTAATTAAGTTTCATAACAGTGCTCTGCCAGTAAAAAAGAAAGCTTGATTTATTGAACTGACAAAAATATGTTACCCAAGTGCTAAACTTCCTCAAAGTACATGGCTCAGGAAAGAAGAAAGATCATAAGATTGCAGGGCATATGTGCAAGGCGCCTGTATGTTTTAAGGGGAATTTAGATAATGTCTAGTTCAGATATTACATCATTTACGGAATCATAAGATAGAGGGGTATTTAAAGCTCCCCCTAGCCGTTGTTCAGGGTTCAGAGGAACAGCCTGCTGCGAATGACTGTGCTCTCTGGATCTGTACTTTCTGTGACTCTTGATGTAGAATAATCAAGAACTTGTGAAAAACATCACCTGTTGTCGAGTCTGTAATTTGTTTCACCTACACTGCAAAAACCAAGCAACACATAAAAATACATTTACATGTTGTGTTGTACTGACATAAGCATATGTAATTTGTAATAATAATAATAATAACAATAATACATTTTAATTAAATAGCACATTTACCATGGAAATAATAAAGCAAAAAATAAGCATTTTAGAAAAGAAAAAATAAAACAGTGGGAAAATCCACAGGAAAAAACCTAATGCAAATAATTCTGTAGTATTTTTTGTATAACCTGCCATTCCAGAAATAAAACACCTTCAAGAAAATATTGGCAATTCTAATTTGGCCTACAGTGAGACTCAGTAATCCTTGCAATTGAATGGCAGCCACTCCATGGTTGGTTCCTGCTTTGCACACACTGCTGCTAGAATAAGAATATCAAGCAAAGTTATATTTTCCATGATGTAAAGTGATTTACTTCTTTGAATGGTCAGCCAATTTGCTAGATAGGAACACATATGGTAGCCAGTTTCTTGGGAAGCGTTCTGTCTTGGTAT
Organism: Polypterus senegalus; assembly: GCF_016835505.1. Lineage (NCBI taxonomy): Eukaryota > Metazoa > Chordata > Cladistia > Polypteriformes > Polypteridae > Polypterus > Polypterus senegalus. The sequence goes on along the minus strand of NC_053160.1, from coordinate 117,822,113 downwards.
ACATTTTTTTGAAATTCAAATTTTTAAAAACGACTTCTGATTCAAAGGATAATTATTTGTGTTTGTTTGTAATCATGGTATACATCAGTTTGTCACATGAATTTGATTCTACAGTGAATTGTGTTTTATAAATTTAAAAAAATATCATACCTGCTGTTATGGTTTAAAATGGGTTTCTTTTTCCTGCTAAGAGTATTACCAAGTACTGAGAATTCACATATATTTTAAAACAGAGTATCATCTGACTGTCCACTAGAGGGAAACAAATCCCATTTATTTGATTATATTTAAATTTTTTCATATGTTGTGATGGATGGCCAGGACCCATTCCTGGCCAGGATACCCCTTTGACACTGGATCCGGGAAGCAGCCATGGGATGCACACTACATTCCCTGGAACACTTGGTGGCAGCCCCCTGGGTTGCATCGGGGCCGCAATTGTGGAACACCGGAGCTCATCCCTGTTGGGCTTCATGGCCACTGCCAGGGGGAGCTGCATGGCTTCCTGAGTCCGTGTTGGCTGTAACGGAGCCACACCTGGAAGTGCAGCCTTAATTAGGTTAATTATCACTTGAAGCACTTCCAGGTGGGCTATAAAAGGAGCCTGCAGCCACTACTTGAGGTGCCAGAGTCGGGAGGAGGACAAGTGACTTTTGTGGTGTTTTTCTTTTGTGTGTGTTTTTGGGAACTGTGTAGTGGGACATGGGGAAGATGTGTCCCATGTCTGTAGAAAATAAAGTCTTTTTGTGCATTTTACCTGTGTCTCCGCTGTGAGTCTGTGTTGGGTTGGCGTCTATATAGCGCCTGATCCCACAATGTATATATGGATGAAAGCAGATATACTTATGTGAATGATATGGGTTAAGATATACATACAGTACATATGAAGAAAAAAGAAATATGCATACTTCTCAGATATGTTTTGGGCAGTTTCCTCTGTTCCAATAAGCTTATTCAATTTAAATTTTAGCAACCACAGTTCCCATGAATCATAAGAACCATGTGGTCTGTTTATTCAGTCTTGGAAAAAAACAGAAGAAATCTGTAAACATTTATTATTAGTGGGTCCAAATTTAAAACTAGTGCAGTAAATCCAAGAGTCTTTGACTGTCTTTTAAACTGCCTCAGTCTGTTGAAAGGATGCTTAAAATATCAGGAACTAAATGTAAGGTTTTTGCAGCATTCATTTCAGAGAAAGTATCTAATACAAGATATAATATACCACAGACTTCAAGAACAAACATAGTTGAAACTCAGTGTAGTAAACACAGTAGTTAAACTCCTTTACTAAAATAAGTATGTCTGAGCTTCATAAAATAATTACTCATTTATCACCATTCACTTGTGGTCTTGATCCAGTCCCTACAGGCTTTTAGAAAAATGTCTCTGATTTACTGATCAACAATGTATTAGATAAAGATAATTGTTCTTTGGACACTGGTAGTCTCTCTAAAAGCTGTATAGTTAAGTCACTACTTAAAATCATGTTTCACTCTTGGACAATTTTAGGTTTATTTCTAACCTGCCTTTTTAATTAAAATTATAGAAAAAAATTGTTTTTCAGCAAATAAATGAATACTTAATTATATTTTTTTTTCTGGAAAGGTTTCAGTCAGGTTTCAGTCCAAATCATACAGTACAGTACTTACAAATCATGGTTAAAGGAGTCAATAACTTATGTCTTCATGCTGATTCAAATAATCGATCAGTTATTGATCTTGAAGACCTGAGTGCAACATTTAGCACCATTTGTCACACGTAAGCAGTGGGTTAGACATTCTGGGAAGTACCTTGAATTGTTTTCATTTTTACAGTGTATCATAGGTAGGGGTGCACAGTATACTGGTAGAAATGTGTCAACTGGTAGAAATGCTTGTCAAGAAAGAAACAGCGCCTTATAGGAAGCGGGCATTCCATTACCTTAAGACAGAGCCGCTGCTTCTCCCAGCGCACATTCACAACCCTCCTCCCCACCCCTCCTGCCTCCTAAACTGTTTATGATTCACATCTTCGAATTTTCCCTTCCCTCAATCCTGCTCCTTTTCCTTTAATATTACTATTATTACTTTAGTTGATTAAAATGGTCCTTATAAAAAGAAACATCATAGCAGAACTACCTGCTGTCAATTTATGAACTAGGGCGAACAAAAGCACCTACAGTAAATTGGATTCATTCTGAAAGGCATATGCACATCATTTATCCTGTGATATATATACTGCAACAGTGGCCATTTTTAATTATATCATGTGTAAAAGATGGCATCCAAAGACTGGGATCCTAGCAGGGAGTATACAAGGATTCTTACCTAGGCCAGGAGCCCAGTCTGATGGAAGGAAAGGGAAGATGGCCAAATTGGGTTATATTTTCCCCCAGGATGCTAGGTAGTAATGCCCCTGGGTTATGCTACATTTATGGATGCCCACAGGGCATGTTGGGAACTGTAGTCCCATAGAACAATCCACTTGGGTCCTATGGGTGCCACCAGGGGGTGCTGAAGGGATTCATGATCCCTATTTTTCAGGATTTCTGCCAGACATGGCAGTGCTTCCTTCGTTCTATGCCCTGACACTGGAAGTATTCATGGGTCCACAATAAAAGATAGCTGTCCAGTTTCCTGCAGTGAGTCAGAGTTGAGAGGAAAGAAGGCAACACTCACTAAAGAGAGGTGGATGGACGAAGGAAGAAGAAACAGAGAGAAGGAAGAGCTATATTTGATTGGTGCCAATTTGAATGATCTGGCAAGGTACTTTTGTGTAATAAATCAAGTATTTGAACCCAGAACTTGTGTCGATGCATTTGTGTTTGGGGTTTGAGGTGTTACAATGCTTCCTGTATTGGCCATATTGCCCACCCTTAATCACAGGAAGAAAATTATTTGTCAGTTGTGGAAATTATACATCAGACATCTGTGTTATTACTCATGGAGATCTACAGGGATCTATTTTGGGTCCCCTTATTATTCTCAATCTACCTGCTCCCATTAGGCTTATCATATAAAAACTTAAAGTGAATTATTACAAACAATACACAGATTTATTTGTTGATAGCTGCTGATGACACTGAGGCTTTAATTCTTTTGACTTTTTGAATAGATGAGTAATAATTTCCTTAAACTCAAAGAGAAATCAAAAATTTTAATTATTGACAGCAAAATAAAAGCAAGGACCTTAGAAAGAAATTAGGCCGTCTCTGTCATTTTAGATTAAGAGCTAAACTTAAAATCACACATTAATCATATCGCTAAAACTGCATTATTTCACTTAAGAAACATTCCATGAGTTAGATCTTTATTATCACTGTAAGAAGTTAACGCATGCCTTTGTCTTTAGTTGTCTAGATTATTCCAATGCACTACTATCAGGATTACCAAAAAATAACATATTTGCTACAATTAGTGCAAAACACAGCAGCAAGAATCTTAACTAAACAGAGGAAATCTCAGCATATCTCACCAGTCTTAGCATCATTACATTGGCCACCGGTGTCCTTTAGTATTGATTTAAAAATTCATTTAATTGTATAAACTAGCTAGCACTTTCTTAAAATGACTCCCTACATTCCTAATTGCAATCTTAGATCCTCTCAAACTGGCTTGCTAAGAATTCTGAGAGCGAAGCATAAAAGAACTGATGATGCAACTGTTTCTACTCACAAAAATCTGGAATACTTTACTACTAGAGATACACCATTCCAGTACAGTTGAACATTTCAAAAAATGCTAAAAACACACATCATTAATCTGCCTTTCTCTTTTGATAACTTTTATTATTATTAGCATCACTAATGCTAGTATTTTATATTGGGAGTCGGATTGGTTCTCCAATGCCAGTTATAATGCATTGGTAAGGTCTCATCTGGAGTACTATGTGCAGTGTTAGACTCCAGTCTACAAAAAACAGATAGAAGTGCTAGAAAATGTCCATAGAATAACAACTAGTTTGACTCCTGGACTTCAGGGGATGACTTACAAGGAAAGATTAAACAACTGAGCCTTTTCAGTTTAAGGATAGGGTGATTAAGAGGTGGCATGATTGAAGTGTTCATAATTATTAGAAGAATTAGTACTGTGGATCGAGACTGTTAGTTTAAAAGACAAGAACAAAGGGACACAGTTGAAAACTTGTTAAGGATAAATTTCTCATAAATATTAGGACGTGTTTCTTCATACAGAGATCCATAGACACATTACCAGTATGAACTGCTCTGTCATGGCATTATATGGTTAAATTACTTGTTGCCTCCTGTTGGAAATCTCCCAAGCTTCTTTCTTTTGACAATTTGCAATCTTCCTTTCTTAATCTAATTCATTTAAAACTGTTTACTCTCAGAAAAAATAAATATCCTTAGAAGCCACTGAGAATTGGTTTACCTCTGTTTTAAAAATTAAAACTTTAATCAATGCTCATTGATATGACAGTTATGCTTTTGTTACCTAATTATTTTCCTCCTCTCCATCTCTTTATGGTATTTGTTGATTTTAAAACTGTTGCTATGCTCTGGGCATTTTGGTGTATGGAGAGGGGATTTGTGGGTGGGTACTGGATGCCATTTGGGGTATGCAGTTTTTCTCTTTTTTATGTGTATGTTAAGTTCCTTAAATCAATAAAAAATACATCATAAAAACAAACAAAAAATGCCTTGACAAAGAGCTCTGCTTGAAATGTGTCAATGAACTTTGCAAAACTAGTACTAGTCACAAATAACTCTGTGGACATCAAAAGTATTTCTATAGTCACAGATAAGTGTCCTTGCATTCATTTGGATTTTTTTACAAGCAACAGGGACAACTACTGATCTCCTTGGACCTTATGGACATTTTTGTCACAATCAACTATTTCCCCTGGATGCAAAGTCATGATTACCTATGGATTGAGATGGACATTTATTTATTTATACTTTTATATTGTATTTTTATTGTAATGTGTCACTTTTGTATTATTTATGTTTTCTAATTCTCATTTGCTTTAAACTTTCAAATATTGTGGAAAAAGTTACTTTTTATATATAGTGTTTTTAATTTAGATAATAGATTTATAAAATAAAATATCTACTTCTTCTTCTTGTTTTATTTAAAAAATAAGAAAGAAGGACAAAATTCAATCTGCATTTTGCACCTGAAGGTTCTTAAGAGTGAACATTTGAGAACAGTGGTCTTTAAAGATTGCTTATATGGATGTGTGAAAAAAATTGTGTTATATTTTCCACTATACATACCTGACTGAGAAGTAGTAGTAGCAGAAGAAGTAGTAGCAGAAGAAGTAGTAGCAGAAGTAGTAGTTAAAGGCTCTTCATCTGAAGTGTAACCTTGACGTATGCCTATATAATAAAAAAAATAGAAAATGTAACTGTAAACATACATTATGAATAATTTTTGCAGAGCTACAAATGATGATCAGTTGTTTTATTCTGTCACTTGCTTTCAGTGTAATTCCCAAGTGAGGGCTGTGGGTAACACATAGATCCAGATAAGTACCCTAAATTGAGCAATAGTTTACAGCTCCTTGTGAGGAATTCCAAGAAGATCCTTGGCCATCTGAGTGGTATCATTTCATGAGCATGTAATGGGTCTTCACCTGGGTCTATTCCCAGTGAATATTGCCTGATACACCTTGTCTATGAGCCTGTCAGGGGTCATCCCGAGTACAAATCAACACTCGTAAAAGTAACCCAGTCTTGGTGTCAATGTCATAGAGAGTTTCATTACTCATAAAATAATAAAAAAATAGTATATTATACTTAAAAGTTACTTTATTATTATTAGAGAATGTCATTAAAAATATTATTTGCCATTTTAAAAGATGTGCTAAAAATTGTCTCCACTAACAGTGATGCAAATTTGCACGTTCCATTCCGTATTCATGAAAATAAATCATAACCTGTCTGTTGTTATAAGTGCTGCATACATTTACAAAGACTTCTTCCCGTTGATCATAATACTGTAGCACGCCACTTTTTCACCATTTTTTGAATTGTGCATTCCACAGGAGTGCTCAGAATGAAACATCTTCACAATTGAAATGTGCTTATTCAATTAATCTCCAGCAAGCACAACAATACAGTAACAACTAACAAAATGAAAACATTACCTGATTACTTTTACTTACTGTGAATGGGGCTACTTTTTATTCGCCACCTTATAAATGCTCATACCACCTTAACTTACTCCTCTTGATCCAAATAATTACTTTATACGCATCTTCCTGTGCTACACATCTTAACACAGAGAGTGAATGTGCCCATAAGCCTTTACTTTGACATATTGTAATTACAATCTTATTGTTTGTGTCACTACCCAGGACCCATGGCCATAATTGAAGCTAGAGACATAGACTGCCTGGTAAATGCTCTGTCTGAAGAGTTAGCTCTGAATTCAGCATCACAAACCAGTATCATGTTAATAAAACCATCATGGCATCAAGTCATTTGTCGATGTCACATTCACCTCTACCATCACCCTTAAGCATGAATCCAAGGTACTTGACCTCCTCCCCTTGTGGTCATTGTTTTCCTTTTATCAGGAGGGAGCAAACTACATATACTGACATTTTTATTATTATCTTAATTGCATTATACCCTCTACAAATCAATGCAGTATACATTAGAGTTTACTGTGTTTACCAAGAGGACAACTTCACTTGTAAGCAGAGATATAAAATTTATCATAGTCAATTTAATATGTTCCAAACCTAAACTTCGCCTTAATATCCCATCCATGAAAATTATTAACAGTGGATATAATAAAATGCACCACTGCCAGAGGCACATGCCCATACTAAATAAACTTAAGGGCAAATATTAGCTTCTGCTAAAGAAATACAGGGACCAAATGGCATACAGCAGGGATTCTTGAAATCTAAATCCAAGTAGTACCCTTCCACAAGATACCACAAACTGCAATTGTCAGAAGCTTTTTACCAAAACCGCAATACTCATGTAAACAGAATTGTCAATGAAGTTTAAAATATGCACGATGAAACAGTTGCTATTCTGTTGTACCACAAAGATGAAATTTTCAGTGTCTTCTTAATCTAAGGTTAAACTGTAAGGCACGTCTTCATTCCAATACCTCAGCAAAGGCATTCCCAGGAGGGCAAAGAAGTGTGATTGTTTGATAAATGGAACATATTGACTTACCTTTCTTTTTAAAATGGAAGTCACCACCTAAGTCTTGAAGCACTTACCCAGCCTTCCACACAACATTCAAAACATTAAAAAGGCATGTTAACCAAAAGGCTCCCTTAGAATCCAGGTCATTTAGCTTTTGAAAATATAATTCACACCTGTCTCAATGATGGTACATAGCTTTTCACTCCTGTAACTCAACCATAGAAATGAACTTAATCCCAACCATTAGTTATATTGGGCACGAGACAGAAGTAATCCCTGGATGGGGTATCGGCTTATCGCAAGGTGAACACAAACATACACATACATTTGCATCATTTTAGCAAGGAAAACAAGGTAATCGGATACGTGACTTCCTGCGAGGCAGACCGTGCTGCCACAACATGTGTAGCTATTATCAGTATTCATTATTTAAATGAAGTTAACAATCTTTAAAATGTAATATATTTACTTTAATGCATTTCATCATGAAAATGATATCAAGTATAAATCTAAGGATTCTAAATGTGCAGAGAGCTGGAATATTATAAACGTAATGTGTTCTATGTGGCTATTGCTGCTGTCAGGTCAAGAGGAAGCCCCAGAAGCACACAGCGATTAACAACTGGGTCGGTTTTAAGATGGCGTTTACAATGGTCTACCTTAATGATAAAGTAAACTACAAGGTTAAAGTGGACATTTTGAGATTAAAAACAAAATTTCCACTTTAATCACAAAATACACCTTTTCACCATGTCCTTAATTTCTTTCTCTGTAGCTCAAATACGCTGCCATACATTCTGATGCTGTTGTGAAGGTGCAAAAAAAAAAAATGACAGCACAGAAGATGGTATGTGAGACCTTTAAAAAGTATCATGTCATTATGGTGGGGAATATGCGACGCTTGAATATAAAAGCACCACAAATGTATTTGTATGTCAGCATTATCGCTTCACCTTATTGAACCATTCATCAAACATTGAAGCAGGCACATCAATCCCGGAGGATCATCAAAGTGACTTTCTGTCACATGTAGATAGTAAACGGAGACTCTGATGTCACATTTCGATTTTTATTACACTGCTGGTACTGCATCTCGTGCACGCATCGCGTTAATTTCTGAGGACGTGCTCAGAGGGTGCGTCAAATAAACGCTGGAAACGTTTGGCAGGCATGATATGTGCGTGCATAAACAAGTATGAAATATAAACAAGCCCTTAGGGATAGCTCTGACATTTCCTAAGTGAGGGAAATGCTGATGTAAAATCTAGTGTTGACAGCAGTAATCACCTAATTGTATGAAAACTTGTTTTGCCTACAGAGATTTAATTGCTGTGTAGTGTAATCATTAAATATCAGTTGTTATTCTTGCAGTTTATGAGTTACTTTGGTTACTCCAAGGATTTGGTGTACATCATTGTTTGTCATTTTGTCTAGCCTTGTTATCATCTTCAGTATGAAGTGCCTGCTCATGCTTCTTTGCTGCTGTTCAATATCAAGCTTTTTGCATTTCTACTGGTCTCATAACCTTTTGGTAGCATTCGGGTTTCAGTTGTGAAGAGAAATGGTCTTGAAATCCAGACTGCAAATGCTGTTGCATGTGCAACAAATAGTGTACCACTGTTTGGAGTAATGTTTAGTTCAGCATCATAAATCTTTAATGTATCATTAATTTGACTGCTCCATTCCAGATACTCTGTTATTATTTTATTAAGCCTGATTCAAAGTTCATTGAGACATGTTTACTATTTCTGCAATAGTTACTCAAAGCCATTTCATGTCTCACTAGCTATCTTAACATTATCAGCATATAATAGCAACCACTGATGTTTCATCTAGAGTTACCTGGTCACAGTGCCCATGCAGAGACAGAAGAAGGCAGATTTCTGATGAACACCAATGTAGATGGGGAAGGTGTTCAAGTGTCCAGCAGCACTTCATACTGTGGTGGAGACAATATGATATGACAGCTGTATCCACTTAAAGTAAACCTCAAATACATTATGTAAGCTGAGTAATAGCTAGATAAGACTGTACTGTATAGTATTTTGTCATTCCCCATTTCCTGATCAAAGCTTATCATGTGGATGGTCCATGGTTCCACAGTTTTGCACAAAGCCACAATTGCTTGGTAAAATATTAATAATATTTTAAAGACATGGATCCAGTGCATGTTCAGATATTTTCATTGTTTGGTATGGTGGGTGGATTAGCCTGTAGAATGAACAATTGGTTACATCATCTTTGCCTTTCCAGATGTGCTGGTCTGCCATATTGATGGTGATTCATTTTCCGATCTAGGCTGTAGGTAGTGGCAGGTATGAGAATTTCTCATTGCAGGCTTTCTTAAGGTAGTTTGTCCTTCAACAGAGTATTTCCTTTGGCTGCTCTAGTAGCCAGTCATCATCATGCTTGATGTTTATGTGTCATAGATCTTGTGTGGAAATGTTAGCATGCTTTGGCTAGCTGACAGATCTTGTTCACATTGTTTGGCATGACATCACATAATACGACTTTCATTTGTCATGTGATGGCAACCAAGTACTTTTTCCAACAACAATAAGGCTGCTTTAATGAAAAAAATACAATAAAAAGGCAGCACCTGTGATAACAAAATAGCAATGTAAAAATAATTATATATAAATATGTATAGGATTTATATAGAGTCATCATTGTCATGTGTACACTGAAATTCCAACTTGCATGTACTAATTAACATGCAACAATGTCACCATAGAAAGATAAATTCCAAATAAGCACAGAAATGATATGTGTAACATCCATTCCATCCACTTTTTAAAATAGTTTCAACTTGATGTGTTATATTTATGTTGTATTTTTTACCTTTATTTTGTAATTAATGTAATGAATAGCATTATTAACACAGGCACTTTTCTTTTAACTTGAAACTAATTTTCTACTACTCTATAAGATTTGATTACAGATCTACAAAATGCATGTTCTCTTTCTCTCTCTGTGTCTCACTCACACATTCTCTGCCAAACAAACACAGCTCAATCTATCTGTCTTCATGTGTGCATCAGCTCATCAATCAGGATGAGCCGCACAGCACTCTGGGTAATATTTTTAAATCACTTGTTATACACGGCTCATATGCAAATCCATACGCAGAAACATCATTTTCATTACACCAATACACAAATGCAAAATCATATTACTAGTATGCAATTTTTTAGACCTTTTTAAGCATTAAAAAATATTTGAACCTCACTTGAGAGGTGCTGAAGGAAGGAAAATTCTTAGGTCATTTTGAATATGAACTTTTTCAATGTTCTCTCTTACACAATACAATAAAATCTAAATATCATTAAAAACATATATCTAGTTAATACATATCAGAAAATGATAACAATATGGTCAAAATTAAAATATACCTTTTAGTACTTACAAACAAAACTTTGGAAATCAGCCCCAAATAATTTTGAAGAAAAACAAATATACCCCTTCAGTCAATCTTTGTCTAACCCAATCAGTCCTGAACAATTTTTCAGGAGCCTAACCCAGGGGGCACAAGGCAGGAACAAACCCTAGACAAGGCACCAGTCCATTGCAGGGCAAACAAACACACATCACATCCATCCCTCCATCCCGCTGAATCCGAACACAGGGGTCTGTTGTAGCCAATCCCAGCCAACACAGGAACCAATCCCAGGCAGGGTGCCAACCCACCGCAGGACACACACAAACACACCCACACACCAAGCCCAATTTAGAATTGCCAATCCACCTAACCTGCATGTCTTTGGACTGTGGGAGGAAACCGGAGCACCCGGAGGAAACCCATGCAGACACAGGGAGAACATGCAAACTCCACGCAGGGAGGACCCGGAAAGCGAACCCAGGTCTCCTAACTGCGAGGCAGCAGCGCTACCACTGCACCACCGTGCCGCCCCACACATCACATACTAGGAATAATTTAGTACTACAAATCCTACGTGTCTTTGGACAGTGGGAGGAAACCAGAGTGCCCAGAAGAAACCCATGGGAACGACCCGGGACACAAACCATAGTCTTCTTACTGTGAGGCAGAAATGGTACCACTGTGCCACCCTATACCCTTTCAGCCGTATACAATCATTCTGCTCTTGTTTAAATTTACAAAATACTAATCTGGCTGGTTACAACTTAAGAATAATTTTAAACAATTTTTCTTTAACCTTATTTGTAAAACAAATAACTGTCAAAAACTGTCCAAACTAAAACCATTTTATATTATCAAAAATTGCATTCCAAAAATAAATCCAAAAAAGTATAAAATGGGGTTTACAATTGTTCCTTATATAAGTGTTATCACATTTGTCTTTCTTGACTTCCATACCATCCAAAGCATTATTGTTTGTAGGTCTACAGAAACGCTAGATGTTTAGATAAAGATTGTGAGCGTTAGCAGCATGTTGCATGTTTCCCAAATCTTTCACAGCACTGTTCATTGGGCTTTAGCGAGGACAGTCTCATTTCAAGCAAACAAATGGCCGTGATTTTCTCATCATTTGTGTGAAGGAAAACAGCCAAATGATGAATACATTATTTTCCAAATCATGTTATCACTGGATTTGACTGGATTTGTGTTTTATTACTGAATATGTGTACAGGTTTCTGTACTTTTACCCAGATTTCCAGCTCTTCATGTAAGGCATGCTAATCCCTAAGCAACTTATTCCTGCATAAATTAAGTAATACTGTATGTGCTCTCTCCTCAGCGAGTACAGTGACATTATTAGATTCTGTTTGATGTCCTATAAATGGAAATTAACATTTTGCATTTGCATGTATTACACACTTTGATTCAACATATCTACTGGTTGGTTCTGGTTAATGGTAGGAATTGGGCGAGAAGGAACAATGTCTTTTCATGCCTGTGGACCCCTGGACTTTGTCCATGCACAAATTTCTTTGAGATGTAGGCGAACGCATTGTGAGAAAATGCAGGCTCCATAATTACATTGTTTAACCTGTGACTCAAACGCATCACTCTGGGCCTGTAAGGCAGGATCACTCACCACTGCACTACTTTGCCATCCAGGACAAAATTTCTAGCATTGAATATAGAGCTATAAGCAAGGGGAAGATGGCATCTCTACATTTAAGAGGAGTAAAATCAGTTAGTGCCTTGTATCAGCCTGTGCATCTTCTCAAATCCTATACATCTGCACATAAAGGAATCAGCACCACTGTAAAATGCAACAATCAGTGGTACCTGGGAAAACAGTTTCTTCAATGCTGGATGATATTATGAATTGAAAGAGACACAAAATGTAAATCACTGGTTTGGAGCTGAAACAGAAATTTAAAATTGTGTCACCAAGGAATTTTAGGTTTTTGAATGAAGTAGGCAAGTACATAATCGGGACAGATGAGACATGTGTGTAACAGTATAAACAATTAAAACCAAAAGACAAAAATACCAGCCAGAAATGTACATAAGAAAAAGAGATTTTAAGCCAGAAAATTTGTAACACTAAGTTGAATTTCTTTTTTTTTTCAAAACATTACAACAATCTAGACAGAGTAGGCCATTCAGCCCAAAAAAGCTTGCCAGGTTCTATCCACTTAATTCTTCTAAAAAAACATCAAGTCTCATTTTGATAGTCCTTTAAATCTTAACTCTAAATAGGCTAGCATACATTTTGGTTTGTCTATAGAAAAGATCGAACAGAATATTAACAACCTGCCATCATCTTGCGGGCAGATGACACCATGTGTTTTGTCAACATCTGATCACATGCTTGACAACAGATGTCACTGTCAACAGCAACACAACTCCTACAATTCAAGAGCTCAACAATATATTGAGAAACACAACAAGATGAGTCTCAAAATGGCATTACATAACATAAACAAATAATAAAAAGGCATGAAGTATAATTCCAAAAATGCAACAAAACAAGTTCACGAAAGCCCTAATTCAAGTGTATGACAGGAGATACTCTTTAGAAAAAATGCACAAGTGTAGCATTCCCTGTGTCCTTCTTAAAACAAACTGTGAAGGGGGTCTCAACTTGCAAATGTTTGTCTGGGGATAGGTTTGTAACAGCTCAAAACACAGTGAGACAGAAAGCATTCCTGTAAGAAGAAGAGCTGCACTGGATGACGCTCATATACCAGTTAGGGAACACAGGGGCTGCTAGTTGACTTCAAGTATTAGTATACGTGATTGTGGTGCTTCAGAAAGCCAAGACACAGGGGCAACAGCACAAGTAACAAAGAAGTGTTCTTTCAGAATAGTAGACCACAGGCAAATCAGCAGAACCCCGAACTACTTCTGAAAGTATGAGGCTAAAGAGGATTGGCAGGTCATGTAAAAACTGCCTGGGGACAGCGCATAATCTAAACAGTGGTAAACAGGACTATGTTGTCTTTTCAAAGATGGTGATTGGCAGGACACCAGACATGAACTTCTAGTCCAATAGGTGGCAGTAAATGGTTTCAGACTAAAAGGACTGAGACCAATTTGCATTCTTAAGACAGGCATTAGGGAGACTGCTTTTAAACCAAGCCATCTGAGTGCAACTGGAGATTAAGGGGTGGAGGAAAATTATATTGTTAGAGCAATGGAGATATGTTTCTGCTCTTTTTACCAATTTAGTTTGTGTTGTCACTGCATTCAGCCACCCCTGCTTTAATGTCTTATTTTTTATACTCTTTTATACTCCAGCTTGTGATTCTGAGTAGAAAGGATTGTCAGAAAGATCCTATTGCACAATCAAAAGTAGGATGCTAGCAAGACATAAAGTAATTGTGATGGAATATATTCCTCTAAAACTTCAAACAAACGGCACTTGGAATTAAACCAAATGATAATAGCTGATCTCACAGATTCCATATTTTAAACTAGAATCTGCAGGCATGTTTCTACTATATATACTTCATTAGATACCTTTAATCTTTTCTAATGCATTTATTATAAAGTTGTACTGTCTTTGAAAAAATGTTGTAAATAGGTTTGAAAGAAATGTGTCTTTCTATACCCAAAAGAAAAAAAGCAGTTTTAGCTGATTTGCTACATTTGAGTAGTTTCATTAGTGAGTGTATAGTATGTTTCCTAAAGCACTGGAAACAAACACATTTTATTGTGTTATGATGTACAGAAGTATATCCAAGTGATGCATAAAATAAAAGGTAACATCTCTATTTAACATTCTATTCAGTTTCCTCAAATGGTCACAGATTATACTGAAACAGAAAATTTGTGTATTTATAAGAACCCTTTTCAACTGTGAGATGTTTGCTTGGATATATACAGCAAACAATTACTCATAATTTGGCAAGATGTACAAAGCTTTCAAATAACTTTAAATAAACGTTGTGACATTGTTAATTATTTTTCAACTCAGGCCAAAAACACTCCCACAGAGGTGTTTCTAAACCCAAACACTCCCAGCAAATAATTTCCAATTTAGAGTATATGAAAACATTTGCTTTAAAATTAAAATTTGGGGGAACAGTAGCAACCAGGTACATCAGTTTTTCATCCATGTTCTTTAACAAGCATCTTAAGTTAATTGTTAAGTATAAATTGAAGAGGTTCTGTGTATGAATGTTTTCCTTAATGGAGCAGTTGGTTTCTGCCTTGTACTCAAAACTTATGTGATAGGCTTTGGCCCCAGAATGGAATGAATGAATGAATGAATGAAAGATTACAGTTTCTGTTAATGTTAAGAACTTATAAACTATTAAACATATAAATAGCAATGTTGTATATGATACATTTTATAATTTCAAATTGTGTGCATATTCAGCCAAACTAATGGTAAAGTCTTTTGAACTCCTCTCTGCGTGGAGTTTGCATGTTCTCCCCGTGTCTGTGTGGATTTCCTCCGGGTGCTCTGGTTTCCTCCCACAGTCCAAAGGCATGCAGGTTAGGTGCATTGGAGATTCTAAATTGTCCCTAGTGTGTGCTTGGTGTGTGGGTGGGTGTGTGCGTCCTGCGGTGGGCTGGCGCCCTGCCCAGGGTTTGTTTCCTGCCTTGTGCCCTGTGTTGGTTGGGATTGGCTCCGGCAGACCCCTGTGACCCTGTAGTTAGGATATAGCGGGTTGGATAATGGATGGAAGGATAGATCATTTCCTTAATACAAGTAGAATCACCGCCCATTAAACAGACCTTTTTCCATATTTATTTTGAGGCTTGCTCCTGTACATTTAGATATTTTGCATTGTAGTACTAGGGTGTTGTACTGTGTTAGCCATTATGGATGTAGTGAGAACTCAAGTAAAATGACACCTTTTATTGACTAATTAAAATATTACAATATGCAAGCTTTCAAGGCAACTCAGGCCCGTTCTCCAGGCAAGATTTTGCATTGAAATAAAGAATTAAAGATAGTATTTCAGATCATAATTATAATTCAGTATAAGGAAATTGGAATATATTTAAACAAATAAATATTAAATAATTGAGTACCAGTTATGATGACTGTTATGATTTAGCATCTCTGAAAACTAAAAAAAAAAAGTTTGAATTAAAAAAGTAGGTTTTTTTTTATGAGGCCTGGCAAAAATGTGAGAAGAAGGATTCATGATTACAATTTAAAGGCTCTTAAATAGAATTAGGGGTGATCCCCCAGCTGCACTTTTATGAAGCACAACCTCCTTAGGCTGAATATATAAAAAGCAAGGAAAATAGCTACTAGAAACAGCACAATTAAAATAACAAGATAATAAAGAAAAAATAAATAAACAAGGAAATACTCAATATAGGATAAAACAGTACATATTTAACATATTTAATAACATAAATCACAATAGAATTCATCCCAAACAATAAAATAAACAATAAGAAACTGCAATTTTAGGCCTAAGGTTGAGAGGGATGTAAAAGTACAAGGAAATTAATGAGCCAAATTTATAGACAAAAAACAGCAAGCAGTGGAACCAAAGGTAAATAATAAACTTAGCATCGGATTCAGAATGTAATTCAAAGTCAAAATCTTAGGCCATAGCAGGAGTTAAAAGCCAAAACAGTAACTAAAGAAACACATTGAGATTCTTTCTTTCATTAAGTTCTACTATGACTATGGTATGACAAAAACAAAATGGCATCCAGATTTTTCAAAACAAAGCATTAAATAAAATAAAGCTCTTCAAAACAATAACCATAAAGGAATCATTCTGCCCAAAATGTCCTTCAGCATCCCAAACCAAGAACAGACCACAAACAAGGCTAAGAAAAATGTATCTAAAGAACAAAAATTCCCTTGTACATATCCTGTACCATTCTTACATACTTCTCTGCCACTCCAGACTTCCTCATAAAATACCACAACTCCTGTTTAGGTACCCTGTCGTATGCTTTTTCCAAGTCCATAAAGACACAATGTGACTCCTTCTGGCCATCTCTGTACTTTTCCATCATCACCCTCAGAGCAAACATTGCATCTGTGGTGCCCTTTCCCAGTATGAAACCATACTGCTGCTCGCTAATCATCACCTCCCTTCTTAACCTAGCTTCCACTACTCTTTTCCATAACTTTATGCTGTGGTTCATCAATTTTATTCCACTGTAGTTACTATAGCTCTGCACATCCCCCTTACTCTTAACATCGGTATCAGTACACTTCTTCTCCACTCCTCAGGCATCCTCTCACTTTTCAAGATTGAATTAAACAATCTGGTTAAAAACTCCACTGTGTCTTATAAGTCTTAAAGTCCTTTAAGTCTTATGTAGCTTTTTTCCCTTTGTAACTTCCCTTTTAGTTACATATTTATCCATCTTGGAGTTTTCTTTGATTTCTTCCTGCTTCAATATTTTGGGATGAACGTTTCCTGCATATATAAAACACTTTAAAACCTGCCACAAGTCTCCTCAACTGTCTTGATGACCTAAAAGCTTATTCCAATTTATCCTACTTAGGGTTTGCTGCATTTGCTCAAAGTTTGCCCTGCTAAAATTAAATTGAATTTTTTTTTGTCTTTGTATATGTACTCCACCAAAAAACGATGAAATCTATAATATCATGGTCACAAGATCTTAATGGTTCGATCACCTTTACCCCCTCAATTCTATCCCGATTATTACTGAATTCCAAATTGAGACAGACCCTGCCCTAATTGTTGCTTTAGTATACTGTGTTAAAGCAGTCACTGATCATGTCTAAAACTCCTATTCTTGTTTTTTTCTACTTGTAAGGCTTAAAATGTGGGTAATTAAAGTCAACTATGACTACGATGTTCCCCTCTAAACTTGCCATTTTTATAAGAAGATAAATAAAAAGATAGAATAAAAAGATGTTAGATAGATAGATTGGTGCACCTCACCTGAATTGATGTTATAAACTTAGCACACCACTGCATAGAAATTCACACTGGACATCACAGAGTTATAGATGTGAAGAATGTCACTTCCCGCATTAATGGAACACAGTCTCCTAAGGAAAAAGAGCCTGCTCTGCCCTTTCTTATATAGTTCCTCTGTGTTCCTAGACCAGTCCAAGCTGTCATTAATGTGGACCCCAAGCCTTGTAGGAGTGGACCACCTCTATATCTACTCTTTGAAGAGTGACCAGATATAGAGGCTGTTTGGTGAGGCAAAAGTCAATAACCAATTCATTAGTTTTTCTGATATTTCGTTGCAGACAATTCTTTTTGCACCAAGAAATAAAGTTCTCCACCTGACTCCTATACTCTGTTTCATCCCCTTTATCAAAACACTCCATAAGTGCAGAATCATCTGAGAATATAAACAATAAGGAATTTCTGCAAGTGGCATGACCTGGTGATATATTTATAGTCTGAGGTGTACAGAGTGAAGGGAAAAGACACAACTGTACTTTGTGATGCTCCAGTGTTGCTCACATCCATATCAGAAACACAGTCCTTCAGTCTCACAAACTACGGTCTGCCTGACAGGTAGTCTGTTATCCAAGAAACCATAAGCTCATCCACCTGCATAGCTCTGCGTTTACCCCTTAACAGGGATTACTGGATTGTATGGATTATGAAAAAAACACAACAGTGCTGTCCAGCTTTGTCCAGTTGAGAATAAGCCTTGTGGAGCAGATAGATAATTGTATCCTCCATTCCAATCTTTGTCTGATAGGCAAACTGCAGGTCTGCCACCTCTCATATAGTCCAGTACCAATTCACTCTTCATGATGTGCGATGTAATTGCCACTGATCTATAGTCATTAGGTGAAGAGGTGCCTGCCTTCTTTAAAACAGGAACAATGCGGGATGCTTTCCACAGCAGCAGCACTTTATGAATCCTTAGGGACAGACTGAACAGATGACAGAGGACACACAAAGTTGGTCAGCACAGGTCATCAGAACTTGAGGACAGACTCTATCTTGTCCTTCAGCTCTTCCTGTGTGTAGCTTCCTCAAGTGGCTCAATACTTGGTCTTCAGTTATGGACAGTCCACATTGATGGTCAGAGGTAGACATGTCACTGGCCATTCCAGTTGATGTGGTAGGAGTTATTGATGTTGTAGGGATGGTGTGGGGAGAGTTGTCATAGAAGAAGGTGGCAGCGGGAGGGAAAATCTATTAAAAAATTTGTTCAAGACATTAGCTTTGTCCATATCCCCATCTAGCACATGGGCCCCTGATTGCAAGAGTCCAGTAATTATACCTAGTCCATTTCGGACATTATTCATGTTATTCTGAGTGTGGTTCTTTATTATTTTTTTTTTTTATTTGTAAGCATCGTTTCCTTCGCTCAGCTTTTTCTTTAGCACAAGCTGTATGTTCTTCAGAGCCTTTTTGTCACCTAATTTGAATACTCTCTTTTTCTCAATCAGAAGTCCTTTTAGCTCCTCAATAATCCCGGGTTCGTTATTTGGAAATCAATGCACTGTCTTTGCGAGTACTACTGTATTGACACAAAAGTTAATATAGTCGGTGATACAGGGACTGAGTTGCCTCAATATTGTTCTCATGATACTCGCACATCATTTCCCAGTCTGTCATTTAAAGGCAGTATTTCAGAGCCATTGCAGCCTCCAAGCTCCACTTCCTCACTATTCTGGTGGTACAGTAACAGGGTGCCTTCTAATAATAGGCTTGTAGCTGGGAATAAGATGAATCAGGTTGTGGTCAGATTTGTCTATAGGTGCCAGTAGTTTACATCTAAAGGAATCTTTAACATTTGAATATATCAGGTCCCGCTTGTTATTTTGGCAAATTATTTCCTTAAGTCACAAGCTAATAGAACTTTATCACCACATATTATAACAGCAGGGTCAGAATAAGTCATCATTAAAGTGTTGGTGACAGAATGAATCATTTCCATTGCTAAGTACCCATTTGTGGAGGGAGGAATATAAACAATAAGGATGATATAATTTATCTCCCTGGGAAAATAATATGAACGGATTCTGAAAGCCACAATTTCAATATCTGAATTACAAACTATTGTTAACTGTAATATGCTCCCTTTTAAACCATTTCTCATTCAATTAGATGACCCCCACCCCCCAAAGTCTTTTTTCCATGCCACACTGGATCTCTGTCTTCCTAAACAAGATGACATTCATCCAGCATTAAAAGAGTATCAGGTAAATCAGGTTTAAACCAGCTCTCCACTTTACTTGTTGCTCCTTTACCTTTTATAAGTGGATACATTTATTCCATCTTATTTGATGACAATTAAAGTTTTCCCATTACAATTAAAACTAATGTCAGCATTACAGTGTCTATAACACACACCTAATGTTCCACCTCATGTTCTTAGAAAGGACATCAGGCAGCTGTAATTAAAGAACGAGCCCACAGACTCACACGATTCCACACTAAATGTGAATACTATGCTTTACATACATGCACTCTAGTATGTCCAGGAAGGGGCTGGGAATCGTGGTAGGATCAGCGGTGCTTTGACCCCTCCAAAGGTTTATTTTTCTTATCTGGATCAGTGGAGTTTTGTTTTCTTCTCCTCTGCTTGCCAAATTAACTTATTATTACTGCTTTTAAGGTGTCTTACTTGCACTGTTAACATTTTAATTTAGTAATTTAAAAATGCATATTTGTTTAAATACAGTGGGGAATGAAAAATTAAGACACCCTTATATAAACTGATTTAAAGATCAAAAGCAAGTCTGATTATATCAGACACTTTTCACCTTTAAAAGAGTTTGTTACAAAAAATACTTAAGTCAAAAACAAATGCAGTAGATCATGTTTAGAAATAAGGATATTTCGATATGTGTGTAAATATTTGATATACACTATGTTGTTTATGTTGCATTGTGTTTTCTATTTTCGTGTTGATGTTTCCAATTTACTTAGTCTTTGAAAATGTACTGTACTTGCCTTCTGAAAAGCTGTAGCTGTACATAGCACTATTCAGAAACTCAAGCTCGAATCTGTGTCATATTTATATTTCTTTATTTGGTCCTAAAAGTAAATAAATACACTTAGTATGTCAAGAATAGATAAGGTGCATTATGTTTTGCACATTTCAATATGATCATGTAATTTGTGACTGAATTTGAAGCATGAAATATATGATTTTAGCTGATTTTTTTTTTAAACAAGTTAAACATTGAACTGTTATTATGAATATCGCCAAACTTCTTTTTCCTGTAACTGAATTGTATCTCACAAATACACCCCACTTGCTGATTTAAATGATGCAGTGTGAAGTTCAGCAGAAAACTTTAGGTGGGAGAAATATTTTGATTAGAAACGGGTAAGTAAGCTGTTAAGTGTCCGGTGCATATTCACTACACTAAAAAGGCAATAGTTTGACTGAACCCAACATTTTAGTCAAAGTCTGAAGTGAGCTCTGTAGAACATTTTATTTAAATTGAGAGAGAAGGAAATATATTTTTAAAAGCTTGAAATATGGTACTTTTGGTACCTTATGTGACTTTTTCTATTCTTTCTTCATGCAAAGAATGGCTCTTCACTGTATGTCCTCAAACCTTCCTCTGCTAAACCCCCTTTATATTATTAAAACTTTCTTCATTTAATAACATCTTGGTTTGTTCTGAATCACTAGTCCCCTCATTAATTTTGAACTCCAAGTGAGTTGCTATCTGATATGTAATCCTATTAGCATTAGCATAGAATGAAGAGTTACCTTGACCTCCAGAAAATGATGACAAAACAAAGATGCAAACGAAGCATAAAATATTGGTGTGAAATCATCAAAATAAAAAAACACAATTTTAACAAAACAAATAAAAACTGACAACACATTCACGAAAGACATTAAGGAGTAAAACTTTGTAAAAATAAATGCATTGAGAGGTTTCTGGAGTTGCTGCTGATTTTTGTTTCCTACAATTTAATTAATTATTGAAATTGCAATCTATAACAGGACTCAAAATTTTGTTAAATATTATTGGGACATCATCATTTTCCATGGTCTCTTTGCAGAGTGCCATTCTAGAGACAACCTGGTGTATATGTTTTACTCACAGAAACAGAGATTCATAATTCTTAGATTGGTAGCTAAAATTGTATTTTTCTTTTATTGTACATTATTTAATTGTACACATGCTCTAGCAGACTTGATCCTGTTTAGGATACTTTGCATTTGCAGAATTTTATTCTGTTTGTTAATCTTCAGTTTTCAAAAGAAATTATTTAGAACCCAATAACAGAGAAAATGTTTAATATTACATTCAATTAATTTTTAGAACCCATTTTTGGTTACAGGAATAGAGGGAATCACAGCCCTGCATTCTACGGTGTAAAAGCAATGAAATCTAACCTGCACCAGAAAATAAAAAAAGTAACTTTATATTTCAGGCAGGGTTTTATCTCTGGCCCAGTTGTGTATTTCTGTTTAACATGTTTCCTCTCATTTGAATAACCCAACCACCAACCATTGTCTAACCCGCTGAATCCGAATAGGGTCACGGGGGTCTGCTGGAGCCAATCCCAGCCAACACAGGGCACAAGGCAGGAACCAATCCTGGGCAGGGTGCCAACCCACCGCAGTCATTTGAATATTATATTGTATATTGTATTGATGATTATGTTGTTGATTTTGTTCTTTCTGTGTTTTATTTATTTAATATGTTGTCATCTAGTTTTCAATTTTGTATTATGTTAGGACTATCTGCATAAATTTCTTTACATTTTGTCTTGTCCTCTTTATGTAGAGCCTCAAGGGGCATGGCCAACAAATTTTTGTAGCTGGAGGACCATCCCTAGCAGTACCTAAGGAAAAGCTGCAGTTGACCCGGCTGTTTTGACAGTGTGTGTTTTTATTACTTTGGTTCTTTTTCGTTGTGATTTTGTGCATATTTATATGTTCTGGATTAGACTCCCCTTTTGTTTTGTAGGTACTATAACTGTTTTTGCAATATCTTGAATTTGTTTGCATTTAGGTTTTGCCTTTTTAGGCAAAATCTTCTTCTTGTTTCTGTATCCTGACTTGTTTTTCTTGTGCTCTTTTTATTGTAGGGATATTAAATATAAAGTTTTTTTGTCCTTTAAATTCTGGCCATTTATGGACATTTTGAACTTTAAAAGCCTTTGCTCAGTTTTTTTTTTTTTTTTTGTTTCTGCAGGCCTCATGCTTACCTTTTGAATCTAAGTCTAGGCTGCTTGAGATAGGCCTGATCAGTGGCCTGTGGAAAGGGTAGTATTGATTTTTAAATAAGAAAATGAAAACAAAGTAAAGGTATCTGTTACAGTGAAATATAAAATGAGATAGGCACCTTTTTAAATAATTGACTTTGTACTGTTGTACAAAAATAGGAGCAATATTAGGCTATTGTAAAACTATGTAAAAGGATCTCAGTTCAGAACTAGCATTGCAGGTAACAGGAGTGCACTAAAAGGAAGAGGCACGTGTTAAGAGCCTGGTCTGGATGGATACCCATGTTATCTTTCCTCGCTTTCACAGGCTAAGTGGTGAGTCATATGGTGGCAATGATGGACTTAGGGTCCTTAAGTCACCGTACAGTTCCAGATCTTTAGTCCTAGGTGTTGAGGCTTTAGCATGTTTGGTTTATCTGTTGTAGGCCATTGTCTCACAGACCTGTCTTTAAAATCTTTAAGCCTGCTTAAACCCTTCAATGGCACTCCTAATATGGCCACCTACCTCCATCTGAACATATGAAACCAGAAAAATGTAAGAATCTAGGGCAAATTAATATTAAATGAGATTACTTCATTTATTAAAGTATAAAACACAAAAAAGATCAAATGCAAATAATATCTAATAAAATACTTTAGCCTGCTGTGTACTGTACTTTATCTATTAACTTCAATATCCATCCAGCTATACAGTTAAAATATAACAAAGAAAATAATATTCTTACAAATATTTAACAGCGATGAAAATGTCCACACATTCCTCTCCATTTTTAAGATGATCTCTATATCTTTTAAATTTTATTGGATTTTTATTGAGAAATTTTGTCCAGAAACATCTAACGTCTTGATTAATTTTTGTTCTGCTCTGGACTTTCCCCTTCTAAGGTGCTGTAAGACTTCTATTGAAATATCCAGTTTCTTTCAATGTCTAATTACCCCTAACACATATAATTAAGATATACATTTCCTTGGGATTGGCTCCAGTAGACCCCTGTGACCCTGTTAGGATATAGTGGGTTGGATAATGACTGACTGACGGACATTTCCTTATTTCTATTTTTACTTACTTTTCTCATGATCTCCATAATTACTATTATCACCAGTGCACCTAACCTGCATGTCTTTGGACTGTGGGAGGAAACCGGAGCACCCGGAGGAAACCCACGCAGACACAGGAAGAACATGCAAACTCCACGCAAATATCTAGTTATATTCTTTATTTTAGAAACTGGAATGGTTATTCATGAAGACATCTGTTTCTCTAAAGGCATTCATTGTTAAGAAGGTCATGAATATTAGGCCTACTGCCATTATTGTACAAATGTTTACTTGGATTCTTTTCCCCATATGCTGTGTGCCTTGTCTTCCTGATCCTGTATTCATTAAAAATAAGTTTTAATTGTTTATACTTTGGTTTTACTCTTGGCCTCTTTTCATTGCTTATGCTAATCTTCCTGTCCAGAATTAGCACTGTGGTCTCGGTTACACTGAAACAATAGCCTCATTTTAGCTAAAATGGCAGAAGAAAGCTTTTCCATTGCCGTTTATTTAAATTTCCAGCAAAGCAGATAGACTTTAAATTTAGGGTGTGTTAACTTATTATCACAAAGCATTAGGACTCACTTTCCACTGTAGCTGAAAACAGTGGGCATTAATCATAGAGAATTTCTTCTTTTTATAATATTATATGCCTTGTCAAATATGGGAATACCTTCCACATGTTTTGATGATGAAGTGTATGTCTTGAGGTTATAATTTATTGTGAGGAGGGTTTTATCATCATTTGACCACTCAAAACTTTTTTAATTGCCAGGTAGCTCCTCACCTAACTAAGCTAATGTTCTATTCCCACACTTCTGTGTTCATCATATAGTGGCTCTACTTTTTATCAGGACCCACTCATTACTTTATGTGTATCAGTAAGGATTAGGGCCTTTGCCATGAGGCACTTTTCACTATGATGGACAAAATTCACTGTACTGTACCCCGTCTTTGGAAGTACTAATATACTGCAGTTGCTCTGTTTAAACCTAAGTAATTCAAGTGTTCTTTTTCACATTTCACTAACTTTCAAATATAATAACAGATTTTGATATTGATATTCAAATATTTAATCTATGTATTTTACATTTTAAATATGCCTGTGCTCCACATTCCTATTGTCTTGTAGTTTTCTCTTTTTGAAATACCCTAGTGTTGAAAAGCCAGTCAGAGTCGGAGTCAGAATTTTTGCTGTCATTTTCAAATCACTTTCATTTCAAACATTTGAATCACAGCATAATCTTATGTGTTGAACCCACTTTGCCTTTTTTTCCATTTGCTGGTCTCTTGTCATTTAGGAGCATCTACTCGACACCCCCATGAATATATCCATCCATTTTCTAACCCACTGAATCTGAACAAAGGGTCACGGTTGTCTGCTGGAGCCAATCCCAGCCAACACAGGGCACAAGGCAGGAACAAATCCCGGGCAGGGTGCCAACCCACCACAGGACACACACAAACACACCCAGGCCAATTTTGATTTGCAAATCCACCTAACCTGCATGTTTTTGGACTGTAGGAGGAAACCAGAGTGCCTGGAGGAAACCCACGCAGACAACATGCAAACTCCACGCAGGGAGGACCCAGGAAGCAAACCTGGGTCTCCTAAGTGCAAGGCAGCAGCGCCACCGTGCTGCCCTTCATGAATACAGTTCATATAATTTGATAAAATATATCTTGCAGAGCTTGATAAATCTGTTGGACACCTTGTAATTTAATTAATTTTCTAAATTAACAGACATTAATACTCAAAATTTGGTCCTTTAGGAGATATCCAATAACTGTGACCCTAAATACAAGCAAATATTTAAACAGTCTTACTTTCAAGTTTATAACTGGTAATATGAGGGATGTCCGGGTTCTTTAGTTGTTTTTATCAGACATTTACTTGTAGCTGTGTTTGTTCAAAATTACCAAAGTTCTGTAGTATTTAGTTTGCTTCATAGGACAGTACAGGCAATAGTATGATGCTTTTTCAAATAATTCCACAATCCAAATGTCTTCATAGGTGGCATGGTGGTGCAGTGGTAGCACTGCTGCCTCGCAGTAAGGAGACCTGGGTTTGCTTCCCGGGTCCACCCTGTGTGGAGTTTGCATGTTCTCTGGGTGCTCTGGTTAGGTGCATTGGCGATCCTAAATTGTCCCTAATGGGTGTGTGTGCCCTATGGTGGGCTGGCACCCTGCCCGGGGATTTGTTCCTGCTTTGCAGCCTGTGCTGGCTGGGATTGCCATTGACCCTGTGTTAGAATATAGTGGGTTGGAAGATAGCTGACTGGCTGAAATGTTTTCTTTTTAAAGGTTTTAGTAAAAATGATAAGCAAAACAGTTCATAAAAAATAGAGAAAAATTGATATTACAAAGAGAAGAAAAGTTTGTGTTTAAATTAAGTTCTGTTTAAGGCCTAATTTATCTTGTTTCATTTCTCTCTGTCTGGTCATACAGTAATATTACATGTAGAATTGTTAGAAAACTGTATGCCAATATCCGATTGCAAGCTTATCTAACAGTCCAAGGTAGCAGTGAGACTATTTCCTAACTGACTTAATTAACACTCCGTTTTACAGATATAGCTAAGAAAGTTCTACTTCATGTAAACTTACAGGGAGTAAAAGACTATACCATAATCTAAGTAACTAGGAGAGACTGATATTCTATTGAAATTAAGCAGACGCTTATGTAAATTTAACATTAACATTAACACTAACTTTCTAAGATTGGCTCTTACAGCATTGTTTAAGCAAGACATTAATACCTAGAGCAATCATGACAAACAATTAAACTTATGATTTTTAGTTTTAAAGCATTTACTGCATGTATACATTTGTTCTTGGACTGCTTGAAATTGTTATTATTTATCTCAGCTATCGACTTTCTTTGCCTTAATGCCAAAATATTTATTTTCCAAATGTTTTCTCTAATGATATAAAAACACTGTAATTCTCTAAACATTATTCCAAACTACACCAACTTTAATAAAATCTTCTACACCCAGTTTCTTACCATGCAAAGCTGTGGCCACTAATGCATATCCTGACAACAATGGGAAGGACTACACCCTCACAAGGCAAAAACACAAATACACCTACACCCAAGATAAATGGGTTAATTAAATATTTTCCTCGAATAGCTTCCTGGCAGCTTTCATTTTAGTTTGGATGTTAGTGAGAAAACCAAGAATGATGCTGTACAATATTCACAAATGTCCAACTCAAGTGTTTATATTCTATCTTGTAGAATAAGTTTCACTTAAAAACAGATAATTTGTTACTTTAATTTTTATGAAAAGTACACCAAAAATAATACATTAAATGTTCAAACTATCTCAGAAACACATACCTAGAAAAAAAAGCATTTGCATTACTAACAAGGATCCGGTTTACAAGCAAAGATATTTTTACTAATTTTACAAATATCTTTTCAACAAAAATACAGTTTTTTTTCATTTAGCCAAACAAATATTTAAAAAAATTAACAGTTTTCCAGTAACATTTTTTTCTTATATACATGACAACATTTTCAAGCATCACAGTTTAAAAAAACAGATTATGTGTGTGCATTTGGGTGTGTACAAGCCTATGAAGTAATGGTTTCCTATGTTTTGTTTTGTTTTTTTTTTTCTTTTTTAAGGTCAATTTGAAGGAGCACATTAAACATGAAGAAAGAAGATACAGCAGTAACTCACCTGAAAAAAGAATCAGAAGCAGAGTTATTGACTTCATTTTACACAACATTATCAATCCAAAAAACCCAGCAGATTGAATGCGACTTAAGCATAGATGTGCAGTCAGATTAGTGAGTGGAAAACCCTGGCCCACCTCAATTTATTCTGGGACTTCCTTTTATTAGACATGGAGGAAGCGCATGAGCCCCTATTGGGAGACCATACTTAGGGAGGATTATTGTTTAAACCGTTAACAGGAACTTAAAGCATATTGTCATTAAATTTATTTTTTGGAAAGTTAGAGTCTAATTGTTTTCATTTAGGGTATGTAAAGATTAAAAATAGTTATTATTCTGAAAATGCTGTTTTCTTTCTTTCTAGTGATAAATGAACTTCAATTACATATTCATTGACCTTAATTACTACAAAGATACAAGCGGCCTTCAAAATGAGCCAGGCATTTGTAGACAATGTTATTAGTTTGTTACATATATAGTTTAAATCACAAGACTGCTACGTCTGAAATAATACATACACAAATACAGTATTATCACAAAAACACACTCTACTTTCCTGCATCTGATACTGCAGGGATAGGCTATAGGTCCTTCTCTAAAGTTGCAGTAAAAAGGTCTGAAAATGGGTTGATGAATGGATAGTCATATGTACATACAGTATATTTACAATTACAGCTTGTACTAACCACACTAGAGGTACAGCGGACAACAGTAAAAAGGGAGTTAAGAACTCTGTATGCCTTAGGGATACTTCTGATGTCATTGCAGGAAGATACCAGAAGCACAAGAACTAGGACACACCCTAGGAGGGAAACCAGAAAATCAAAGAGTCCAGTATGGCCTGTGAAAGTGCACAAAGATATTTTAGACGCCTTTTTCCAGTTATACCTCTGACAGGAAAGAAAAAAAAAGCTACCTGTCAAGATGATATGGGAGTTGTCTTGACCTGCATTAGGGCACAAACTTTCGCTGGACATCGCAGAAGGAAAAACTATGATTAGATAGGTCACATAAAGACATGCTGAATTTATTTGGAGTTTTAAAACAGTGCCTTCATTTGATGACTCATTCTGATTTTTCTCATGGCCAACACTAATTTTTTCAGCAATTGGTCCCACAGTAGTTTTCTGTGGGATCGGACCAAGTGGGCTAGCTTTTGCTCCCCACACACATTAATGAGACTTGGGCACCCATGACCCTGTTGCCAGTTAACCAGTTATCCTTCCTGTCACCATTTTTGGTAGGTACTGACCACTATAAATTGGGAACACTCCTGCCATTTTGGAGATGCTCTGATTCAGTTGTCTAGTCATCACACTTTGGCCCTTTTCATAGTCACTCAGGTCTTTACTCGTTCCCATACTTCCTGCCTCTCACACAACACCTTAAAGAGCTGAGTGTTCACTTTCTGCCTAATATACAGTATCCCACCCTTTGACAGGTGCCATTATAACAAGATAATCAATGTTATTCACCCTACCTGTCAGTGGTTTCTAATGTTGTGGCTGATTCGCGTAAATGAGCCAGTATGCCTAGACTCAAAGAATTGATTAAGAGTCAGATCTTTTGCTTTTATAAGTGTCCCTGGTGGTCACTATATTGATTACATGTTCAAAATGTTCCAGTGTAGCTACAGTATGTATGGGAAGTTACTTTATTTATTAAGGGCCTCAAAGAAGAGTGGAGTCTCTGATCTGAAATCTGACTGCTGCATCTTTTTGCTCCTACAACTTCAGAGCACTGAACTTACTCCTGATGTAACATTCAAAACAAACCCACAAATGCATCACAATTATCTTGATTGACTCAAGAACTAAATTATGTTCTTAAGAGAGTGGCAAAATTGGTGAATATATTTCCCTGATTACCAATTAAACAGGGAGATATGTGTCCAAACTTTAGTTACCCTCCTAGTGTGTTTGCATTACATTGTACAGTATAAATCCAGGTTGCAAAAGATTGCCAGTCTCAAAGATGGCACCAATGTGGCATAGGACAAGCACTGTACTGGTATAAGTAGGGTAATAGCAAACTGGATCAGTAAACTTTACAGTTACAGTATACTGGTTTTCCTGTTAGTAATTTCACTTGTGAAACTAGTCTGAGAGAAAAAGGTTAGAGATTCCTTTAAGAAATTAGAAAGCAATTGTTCTAACAGACGCCCAGAGAGGATCTGTACTCAGAAAGAGACGGAGAGATACCACAGAACATCTTCAAGAAATGAGAAATCCTCCTAATTGATACACACATTGTGCCATGACAGGTGAATTTTGGGCCACACCACTTTCTAATGGTAAATTCTATGAGGGATGGCAGCAGGTCAGTCATTATCTCTATCCTACTAGGTGACAACAAACACTCCCAAATATAGGAATAGTCACACACCATGGGAATGCCTAGAGAGTGAGAAGGAGAGTAAAGTCGCCTGAATCATTGAAGCCAAAATCATATTTAGATTTGATTCTGGTGCTCAGACAGAAGTTATCCTGGAATTTAAAGCCACCATAAAGAAAATGGCTTACTGAATCTAGAATAAAGAAGATAGTTGGTGCAAAAGACACCAGGATCATAAGAGAGAAAGAAACCAAGACTGAAAGAAATAGGTATTTCATTATTTGTAAAATGGGTAAGTTGGCAAGCCATTCTTCCTGGGACATGTAAGCTCAAGACATGTGTTGACTAAGCTCAGTTTGACAGCTAGGATTATGTTTTACCTTTTTCTTTTTTATAGGTCACTATGGAGGTGAACACTGACTTTTGCCTATCCAAACAAGTCTTCATAGCCATAGTTCCTTTTACATGGCCAATGCAGATGCCGATCTGTTTAACTAGTTTGATGGTGGTTTTCTTCCAATTGCATCACTTATGCAAATTTTCTCCAAAACTGGTTGTTGAGCCTTCAGGGGTGCTGTTGTCAATCACCTGTCAATTCCAAAACAGCATCTATGGCTATCTTCTTTGTCCGTACAAGCAGACCAGACAGACAAGCAGCAAACACTAATGTTTTCAATGTGGCAGTGCAACAACTTTACTGCACTACCTTCACCAAAGACAGCCCCAGGCACATATACTCACCAATAATGGACATTACATATTTAAATCATAAATCAGTTACAGAGATTAATGTAGAATAAGTCCAAAACTTTATATTAATTTTTGTATTTCAATAAATATAACATACAAATTGAAATCAACTGTTTCCTGATATTGTAGTTAAAGTACTGTATATCAATTAAACATATTTAATTCCACTTTCTGGCCAAAATGTGAAATGTTACTGAATTTATGAGGCCAAATAAACTATAGGACTGGAAAGGAGGCCCTTTCTTCAGGTTTGGAATTGTTTACAATGGCTTCATTTTCTGCCACACTGTTAACGTCTGTGTTGGTGACTCTACTGAACTGGATTACACGTTGCTGCTAAAGTTGCTACAACTGCTGTAACCAACCCTCTCTAGTCTGTCTTGAAAGGCTGTTCTCATTAGCCTCAACTGCACTGTTTATAGTTTGTTCAAAGTATTACTTTTTTTGTTGGCAGTATGCTCTTTTGCTTCTATCTCTTTTTAATATATTTATTTTCACTGTACCACTGGGCTCTTATTTTGAATTCACCCTGGTGATAGATCTGGCAGTGATTTAAAAAATTATATGCCAAGAATTTTCGTGTGAGTGAAGGTGTAGGACAATATAAAAAAAAAAAAAAAACGTTTCATGTAGATAGTAAACACAGCAACAGATAGCTTTGGAAAGGCATTTCCATGATCGATTAAAAGATAGGAGTTAGTTTAGTAGAATGTATAAAACTGGATCAGAAGAATTAAGAGAAATCAAGGCAAAATGCCAAAGTCAGATATCCAATCTGGAGAAAACAAAAGAGAATATCAGCATATGAGACTTCAAAATAACTTGGGCAGTAAATTCTCATGACAGGCTTGTGATAGACAGGGCCGCTAAATATACAAGGCATACCTATAAATGCTGAAAGGGTTGTAATTGATTCATCTGGGACAGAAGGAAACAGAACATATATTGTTGTTAATAGATTAAAAAGTACTATTCTTTTACTTTTGGCAGTAGAGCGTGGATGAGGAATATACAGTAACAAAACCTTTTTGTTTGGCCAAAGGAAAATATTTCCCCACCTAGCCAACCAGACAGACAGAAACAAAGTGAGAGACAGAAAAAGAGAAGACCAAAAATTGTATATTCAATAGAGTTTAAAAGACAATAGACATGTGTATGCCTTTTTTCTAAATTGTGTTTATTCTTTACCACACTATTGGCTCTTTGGGGGTTTAAATAATGCATACATAAAACTGGGGTGCCAGAGTGCCTGGAACATAATGGTGTGGTGATGCGGCTCATCACACTTGATGAGGAACATTACAGATGGAAGAATGACCAAGTCTTGAAGAGGTTTGTTGAAACTATAAGTGCAAGCAAGAGAGAATAAATAAAATCTGTCAGTGCTGTGGTTAGACCTAACAAATGCATAAGGCTCTATGCCTCCCAAGCTAAGTGGAGCTCATATTAATGAAATATTTCCAACAGAGCCAGAGATTCTTTTCATAGATTATTACAACAATTTCAGATTAAGGGTCTTCTAAGATGCAGTTACATCAAGTTGGCAGAAAGCAGAGATTGATATCAACATAGGATGTAACATCTCTGTGATCTGGTTCTCTCTTGCCATAAACATGCTTGTGGAATCTGCTGAGCCGGAGTGTAGATACCCCAAAAAGAAGTCTGCCTAAAATAAACCACTTATAAAGGCATTAATGGGAAATCTGACTATTACCACAGAATCTTTTCCTGGCTGTCGATGGATTTTGCAGTACTGTAGTCGGAAAAGTTAATGCAGTGGACATTGGGTGGGTGCATTTCAAGCCAGCCAACTGAGATCTTTAGTACCGGCAAAGGATAAAGTAGTAGACAAGTTCAGATGAATTAATGCAGTAACACATATTGAAGCCATCTCAGTGAAGTCTGTAAAGAGTTTGTAAAAGGTTTTTAATAGCTTGATAAATGATGCTGCATCTGTGCATGCAACCTGCATAGAGGCAGACAGCTGGATGAAACAATGGAAGTGATGTAGTATTGGCACTCAATCGATCCAAAGGTATCTGCAGCTGGAATTAGAGTGATAACAAAAAAAAAATAGAGGGCGGAGGTGGCTGTTCAACAGGCTGAGGCAAGACTATTCCACAAGAGGTTGGTGGACATAGTGACATGAGGTCGAGCTGGAAAGAGCTCCTTTGAACTCCACATTACAACCATTGGAGGGAGGGATGAGTGATAACTAATTCAACAAAATAAGAAAGCTCATGTTGGGCAGTCGCAATAAGACAACAAGGATCATGGAACAAATTTGTGGATGCGGTGAAGAGGAAGATGACCTGAGCGAAGTTATGAAAATCTGAGCTATGCAGCATAAAATTCCTCACCCAGGCAGTACTGTCTACACCACTGAACCTGAACCTGGTCCATAATTACTGCAACGTTCAGATTGGAATATGTACAATAAGTAAGTATTTGGGGTTAAACAGAGTCTCTGGTTTGTCTACTCATCTTCAAGTGAGGCACCTTGGAACACATCTTGACTAGGCTTCTCCAAAACACTTGATGAGGAACATTACAGATGGAAGAATGGCCAAGTCTTGAAGAGGTTTGTTGAAACTATAAGTGCAAGAAATACAGCAGCCAAGTGTTCCCATCTCTTTTTTATTGAAGCAGGCATTCCACCAAAAACCATAGGGCAAACATCTTTAGGTACCTTGGCCTCAGCAATAGATTGGCAGTTGCTGGTGGACCTTGAATGATAGATGATGTTCCCCAGCCATACTGCCGTTACTACCTTGAGACCAGACATTGTCATCTTGTCTTAGGCCACCAAGCAAGTGGTGAAATAGGAGCCGGCTGGCCCATAGGAAGAATTTCTAGAAGAGGCCTCTGAGGGGAAGCTCACTGAACTTGCTGGACTGGTTGGGCAATGTCAGCAAGTGGAATGGAGGGTAGTCTGCTCCCTAGTCAAGGCCACCAGTAGTAGGATGTGGGATGAGGACAGCCAACTGTAAGAAAACAGATACAGCAGAAAGAGCCTTTCAATGGCTAAGGCTCAAAAGACGAGTGAGCCTGGACAAAATAGTAATGTGCCAACTGGACAAAAGTTGGAGTTTGATCTGCCACAGCTAGTCACCTGGATTAGGATGTATGATGTTGAAAGACCTGAAACACCTGATGTTTCCAGGAACATCACTGATGATGTGTTATGTAGCATCAGTCGTTGTATTTGTGTACCAAACCAGGCGGCCTTTTCTTATAAAATGTGTGATATTCAAGAATTCAGTGTCCATGTTCCAGAAAAGCTACCAAAACTGCACTATATTTAAAACATGAAAATGACATTGAAAATAATAATACTACATAATAATATATATTGCATAGTAATAAACCCTTGCAATGCCACTGAATAGCTGAAGTTGCTGCCAGAAATGGAAAGAGAAATAGTAATGATGAGCATCACACCAGACATATCTCCAGTCCATTACATCCTTGATCCTCCCTGTTGTTAGTTAAGCCATATAAAAAAGATTATATTCATGTTGCTTTTACTTATCATAATATACAGCATTTGGACTATTGCTGCTGTATCTTTCAGCAGCCCTAAATGCAGTACAGGAACTTCTCGTGGCAGAAATGAAAGACAGGAAGCAAAGTTTAAAAGTCAAAATAACCTGTCATTTAAAACAAATGCAGAGAATACCATGTAAAGAGTTACAAACAAGGCTTTAGTGGAAGCAACTGCCATTTCAGGGAAAATGCTTTTAACTTCTAATAAATATACTTCTAATAAAGATGAACAAAGCACAGCACCTTGCCACCAAGTTTAGGCCAGTGATTGGAGAGGTCTTTTTATAAATATATCTGCTGTATTTGTCTTGCTTTGTTGGCCTTCTTCCTCTTTCTGGCTGGAAACTTGATCTTCAGTTGGTGTTATTCCCTATTGTTGGCTCACCTTATGCCAAGAAGTAATGGAACTGTTCATGGAGAAAAGGTATACAGCATACCAGGATTATGTGTTATATTCTCTTATATTTAGATGTTATTATCTCCAAAATTTCTGAATTTTCCATTTCCATTATGTAAAATTAGTGAGTATTTAGCATAAAAAATAACCATGTGGTATAAAATCCTAAAAATCCTATGCCTAAAAATACTATATACAACAAAAAGTTAGACTTAGCCTGAAAATTTAGCATTATGAGCACTTGATGTTATTAAAATAACATTGGAATCATGAGTAGTCTTTATTAAAATATATTTGGAACAGTGACCAGTTGGCTTTATTGAAATGTGTAAGTATAAACACGTAGAAAATCAAAGAGATAAATTACAATAATAAAGTAACCTTCAATGTATTTCAAACTGGCACCACAAAAAATAGGGGAGAATAGAATTTTCAGTGCAGCAACAATTCAAGTTTTGTACACAATTCAAATTACATAGCTTACTATTGTAAAGTATTTTAGCAGTTATTTTAAAGATAAATAACTAAAAATTAATAATTATTCCCCACAAAAGGACAGTTGTGATGAAATGAAACAGTTTAACTAATAAGGATGAATACAAAATACTGTATATGGGAATGTGTGGTATAGAATATGAAACATGAACAGTTCATAAAATGTTTAAATGACAGGGGCTGACCTTGTAGCAATACTCAGTGCATTCCTCAACTGCACTTGATTCAGATATATCCTCAGCTTCATCTGCAAGAATCAAGGAACAGGAAAAGGAGTTTGTAAAATAATGGCTGGGGTTGATTCCTATATGGTGCATTTTCCTGTGGAGAAAACAAGGTAATATTTACAATGAAGTATTCTAGAGCATTTTGTGTTGAAAATATGTAGCATATTGAAAATATGTAGCATTTCTAAAAACACATCACACTTCTCCATGGTGATGTGAACAAGATCCAGGAAATCTAAAGAGTGCAGATTACCAGGTGTTAAGAGCTACAGAAAAAATGCAGGTAAATGCAAAAGTGTGAACATGGATTTAGGAAGTAATACGACTTGTTTTCCTCAGTAAAACTTTTAAAAAATCCTAAAAACATTATTTTTAGTGACTTTTGCTTTTCCCCACTGGGAAATCGCATGGAAAAAAAATTTTGCTTCAATTACATGAAACTGAATAGAAAACAAAACTGTTTTTTTTATCACTAGTGTTAGTGTAGACATTCACCACCAGGAGCCTCATATATAAATGGTGCATACACACAAAAATGTTGCGTACTCCAGTTTCCACACTCAAATCGCGATGTATAAAACTTAAACTTGGCATAAAGCCACACACATTTTCACGCCAGCTAAATGCTTGGTGTACGCAAGTTCTACACTCGGTTTTGCAAACTGGCAGCACCCAGCATCAAAGCAGTCCTACTGTTCCAGTGTGGTTTCCCTTTCTTTTTAGATCCACATCCCTGATGCGGTTTTATCAAATACACTGAAATTAACCGCATATTGTTTATTAGTTTAAGCCATCTGATTGTAATTAACCTGTAACAATAAAATGGTCCATGGAACGGCAAAACTATTCCAAATACCGTAGCTGCTTTAGCGTTGTTCCTCTCAATGCACCACTCAGACTATTTATCCCACTGTATCTGAATGTGGAATCACAGCTGTACAGCAGCTGATCGGAAAGAGAATTATCGGTTTTACGGCATCAAGCACACGCTGCTTCAGCCATGCACTATTTGAACTGTTCTCACATGACAAACGCTTCACAGCCTTTCCTGTACAAACCTCGTGGTTCAGAAGCAGTTTCATCCGAAGAACTATAAATGCACTCAATCAGTCCATCAAGTGCTTCAAGTAGAACTCTTTGTACTTATTAGTACAATTATTTCACTGTAAATTTGCAATACAGTTATAATATTGCACAACCTGAGCTACTTTATAAAGCGCATATTTACATATGATGATGATATCATTTTCAAAATTAAATGCAGCAAAATATGTTTATTACATTAAACAGATAAAATTTTAACATCATTTTAATTATCTATATTGTTAATAATTAAACATGTGAGGACACGGTGTCACAGCACTTGCTAGTTCA
The DNA here is from genome assembly GCF_016835505.1 of Polypterus senegalus. Classification (NCBI taxonomy): domain Eukaryota; kingdom Metazoa; phylum Chordata; class Cladistia; order Polypteriformes; family Polypteridae; genus Polypterus; species Polypterus senegalus. The sequence continues at coordinate 117,785,653 of NC_053160.1, read as the reverse complement.
GGGATTGTTCCTGCCTCGCGCTGTATTCTTGCTGGGGTTGGTGCGACACTGAAAGGATAGATGGATAGAATAATTAAACATGTATACAAAGATATTTCAATGTTCCTTAAAAGTTTTGAAGAATCAGTGTTCTAAGCTTTCATAGAACAAAAATTCTATGTATGTAGGATACAAAGAAGTCAGGCATTTATTTCTAGTGGGGCTGACTGCTGCAGTGTAATAATAATCTCTCTATTATAAAAAAAAATCTTGCGACGAGACATGATCTTTGGAAGAGAGATCTTTTGAAGAGAGATAGAGAGACACTTTCACATCCCAAAATAAATGATCGAAGCACAGCACGAAATGCAGATCACATGGCATGGCAGCCGCAGCAGCAAGCCAGCAGCTGATCGAGAATAGAGGAGGTGAAAAAAACAACAGTTATTTGTTTACTATTGTATCACCATTTAAGAGGGGTTTTGGAGGAGTGACTCCGTTTCCTTGGGGCTCGTTCAGCCACCCTCTTCACAACAGCACATAGCGCTGGCAGTGTGGGAAAGGGGTTGGCGAGCAAAGCGAGCAAGGGAGCAAAGCCCCCCCGGTAATAATAATAATAATAATAATAATAATAATAATAATAATAATAATAACACATTTTATTTAATAGGTGCCTTTCTTAATACTCAAGGTCACCTTACAATGAAATTAAACAACATTAATAAAATAAAAACAAAGAGAATGATAAAATCGAATAGCAATAAGGTACAGAGGTAGTAGCAAACATACAAAGATAACAGGCAGTAACAGTGTTAAATTCATAATTGGTATACCAGTTTGGAAAGATAAATTTTGAGGGCAGCTTTAAAATGTGTTATTGAGACTAGTTGACGGATATGAGATGGAAGAGAATTCCAGAGTTGAGGAGCACTATGAGAGAATGCTCGAGCGCCCGTAGAACAAAGTTTAATGTGTGGTACAGAAAGTAAAGCTGCAGATGAGGAGCTGAGTGAGCAAGTGGGAGTGTAAGTCTGTAGAATATCAGTGAGGTAGGAAGGAGCAAGATTATGGAGAGCTTTAAATGTTAAGAGCAGTATTTGGTATTGTGTTTGGTAGTTAATAGGGAGCCAGTGAAGTTGAGAGAGAATACGTGTAATATGTTCAGTGGATTTAGAACAGGTCATTATCCTAGCAGCAGAATTTTGAATAAGTTGTAAGCAATGGATAAGTTTTTGTGGGATGCCAGATAGAATAGCATTACAGTAATCTATACATGAGGTGACTAGGGCATTAACCAATACTTCAGTACTGTGTTACCTAAGAACAGTACAAAGTCTAGAAATGTTTCGGAGATGGAAGAAGGAAGAAACATTACTTATATAGGAAGGAAAAGAGAAGGTACTGTCTAGAATGACGCCCAGGCTGTTAACCTAGGAAGAGATGTTTTTTTAATATTGTTAATTAAAATAGAAGAATGGTTAACCTTAGTAAGTGTGGATTTCGAACTAATGAGGAGCACCTCAGTTTTATTGCTATTTAATTGGAGAAAATTGTGAGTCATCCTTGACTTTATGTCTTGGAGACATGCCATAAGAGTATCGGGAGGGAAAGCAGAAATAGATTTAGTGGATAGATATAGCTGTGTGTCATCAGCATAACAATGAAATTTAATTCCATAGTGCCAAAAGATATTACCTATTGGGAAGATATAATTGAGAAAAAGAATTGGCCCCAAAACAGAACCCTGCGGAACTCCCTGAGTAACGACTGCATTCTCAGATTTAAAGCCCTTTACTTGAACAAATTGCATCCTATCAGTGAGGTAGGAAGAAAACCATTGGAGGAGAAGGCCACAGGCTCCAAAACTAGCTAGTTGTTTCAAAAGCATCTGATGAGATATGGTGTCAAATGCGGAGCTGAGGTCAAGAAGTACAAGATTTGATTAAAGTCTTATGTCAGCTGCCTGGAGAAGATCATCTGTGATTTTGACCAGGGCAGTTTATGTGCTGTGTTTAGGACAAACCCAGATACTGTTCAAAAACTAAATACTGAAACTGTTCAAAAAGGTTATTTTTTGAAAGATGGGACTGAAGTTGGAAGGCAACTATCTTTTCGAGGATTTTAGATATGAATGGAAAATTTGAGAGGCTGATAATTGTTAAGGATATTAGGGTCAAAGCCAGTTTTTTTCAGAATTGGAGTAATTGAGGAAGTTTTAAGTGAGAGGGGGACTGTGCCTGTAGTAAGGGAAGAGTTAACTATAGTAGTTATCATGGGGGAAATATGTGACAGACAGGACTTAACAAAGCTTGTGGGTATTGGATCTAATTGGCATGTGGAAGAATTAGATTTTGTTATAAGTTCCAAGATATAATTTTCGGCTGGTAAACTGAAATCTGAGAATAAGGTGGTTGGTAAGGGACTATGGGTGACAGTGGAAAGTATGTAATTTTCTGCAGAAATAGAGGAAGCAAGTTGATGGTGGATTTTGTGTTATTTATAGTCCTCTCAATTCATTGCATTTGTAGCCTTCAGTTAATTGAAAATGTTATTGCAAGGATCACTAGTAGAAATAGGAGATAAAACCATTGACTCCTGTTTGCAAGTATTTGCACTGGTTTCCAGTTAAATATTGATTTTAAAATCCTCTTTCCTAACATATAAAACATTAAATGGTTTTAGTCTTATTTACAGAATATATCAATGCATACATACTGAAGCACACAATATACTCTAACAATCCTGATCTTTTAATGGTTCTGAGAAAATAAGTAGTGGAGGAGGTAAAGTCTTTAGCTGCAGGGACCCAAAGACAAGGAATGGTCTGTCACCTTCGGTAGAAGATATTTCATTTGTCCCAGTATTTAAATCCTTGCTGAAGGCTCTCTACTTTAGTCTAGCACACCCTGATTAGAGCTGCTGGTTAGCTTTTCAGACTGCTTCTGTTTGTTAATCATTTGTACAAAAATAAAAGCTTGCAACTGTTACTGACCCCTCTGAATTCGGATTCTCTACCCAGCTGATACTTTGCCACTCCTATGCAAGCAAAGTAACATCAAAGGTATTGGGAATCAGTTGATTCAATGACAAAATGGTTCAATGTGCTTCTTATTTGACCATTGAACATGTATTTATGGCATTGTAGAAATCCCATGAGAGAGAGGGCAGCCGGACAACATAACTGAGTCTTTATTTGTCATAACTAACTGTCAAACACTCAAGGAAATGCTATTGACTACAGTTTTTGTTTCCATTTCCTCCACTCTCAACTGGTCATATTCAGTTATAATGTTAATAGACTTTACATTGTCATGATTTGTTTAAATTAATTAAGTTGAAACCTTTAAGTTATACTGTATATTTAATATGGCTTGGGTGTTCATGTATGTATATATTGTAGGGCTTAGCTATTTCCACTTAATGAAGGCCACTATACAGTAATGCTTTGATATACATCTACATTTACAGGAGGTTGAATTCCAGGAAACTATACTATTTAGTGTATTATGCCTCAGTAGTGTTCTTCCAGATGTAGTAATTAAGATATCAGTTAAGCTGTCTTTAACACTGCTAAACACATGACTTAATACTTTTAGGTTTCAGGAAGCCAGCCACTTGTAACCACACCCATAGTGATGAAAGGCAATCACATATGAACAGAAAGGAGGAAGCAATCAGGACACCCAAACTTATTTCAACAACAGCATCCATCCACCCATCCATTTTCTAACCCGCTGAATCCAAACACAGGGTCACGGGGATCTGCTGGAGCCAATCCCAGCCAACACAGGGCACAAGGCAGGAACCAATCCCGGGCAGGGTGCCAACCCACCGCAGGACACACACAAAACACACCCACACACCAAGCACACACTAGGGCCAATTTAGAGTCACCAATCCACCTAACCTGCATGTCTTTGGATTGTGGGAGGAAGCCGGAGCGCCTGGAGGAAACCCACACAGACACAGGGAGAATCAACAACAGCAGAGTCTCACAAAAATTAAATGTATCTTTCAAGATCACTTTGGATAAGCACTTACATAACATGCTGACCATATTTATGCAGAAAGTTTCTCCACTTTGAAGTCATAACACTTTTCTTTAATGTTTCAGCTGTTACTCTACTACCATATATTGTAAGTCACTTATAGACGTCTATGCTTTAATAAAATAGCTGTTTAGAGGTTCACCTAACAAAGCCTCTGGCTGGAATGACAGCATTCCACAATAGTGAAAAATAACCTATATTTCAACAATGTTGAACCCTTCCTTTAAGGGCATTAGAGCAGGAATAATTTAGGATTAAAACCACACAATCAATAGAATTTTCTAAACGAATTCAGTAAATCTATAAGGAAAGAAATATATGATGATGGTACATTATTGTATTATATGAGGTGAAAACACAAAAATGAATAGAAAGAGCTGCTGAAATTTGTGGGTCACATCTTAGAGAAACATACCTACATGTCAGAATTATGAATTTCTAAAAAAAAAACATGACCTGGGTGTGTACCTAACTTATTTATTTCTAATACTACCAGCTGTTTTTGTATCTGCTACATGTTTCTATCACATAAGTCTAATAAAACACAGGCTAGCTCTGGAAAAAGCATACTTTTGGCTTTCATTGTTTCCTGACTCACAAATTGTCCTCTCAGTTTCCTGCTTATGAAATAAAGGTCATTTCTGGATAAGGAGCAAGCCAGAAAAAAGACATACTCTAAAGAAAGAGATAAAGAGGTTGAAGCAATAAAAAGTAAGAAAACATATATCACATTTTACTGATAAGAAGTACCACCATATTTTATTTTTGTCTAAGTGATCAGTTATTGTATACCTACTATAATTTTCTGTTAGTTGTTACACATGAAAATCGGCTTGTGCAGGAGTTTACACAGTATGTGGTAAGCAGTACTGAAGCATACGGACTGGATACACAGAGGGAAGACATTTTGAACAGACTTAATTCTGGAGCTTCAGATGTAAAGCAGAGCATTAAAAATATAAGGGAATCACTTTTGCGATTTATGAAAAGACATGTCTAGTAAAGTGCAATATAGTAAGCCCAAGCAAAAGTTACAATGTTGCTTTAATGTTTTAATTTTTTATAAATTAAGCAAAATTATATAACTTGGACCCACAGTTTTGGATATATTTCTGCAAATAAAATGTAAATGAAATAATGTGATCTTTAAATAGGTCGTGCAAATAGTCTGGTCATTAAGTAAGTTGACAGACAGAGAAAAAAACAACAGTGTGCAACTTAGACTTTGTATTTGCAAAAATGTCTTCATATATTACTGTAGGAAGAAAAGCAAGGGACTGTATCAGCATCTGTATTGCTTTGGTACAATCGTGAGTTATTTTTTAATTTTCCATAGTTGGCTTAATATACCTCTTTCAAAAATATATCACTATCTTTTTTACATCATACTGCCTTAGAGTGAATAATAGGAGATCTGTATCATCATTCAGTCTCCATGGAAAGAGTGTGTAGTTTTATATTGTTTAGCATTCACAGTACTGAGCATCTCTCATCTTCTTCCAGTACAAACATTCTTGTAAGTAAGACTGAACTGCACATTCACTTTTTCAGTAGTCTAAAAATATCCGCTCACCCAAGCGGATGCCCAACAGTGCCATACTAGCTGATTTGTTGATGATTTTTACCTGAATCCTGCAATATGTTAACCCTCATAATGCACAATCATTTGCTTGATCTGTAAAAAAAAGACTCCATTAAGCAAACACCTGCACTACCAATCTGATTGCACTAGTAGTTGACCATTACAGATCATTCATAGGTTAGTTAGTTGTATTATCTAACGTTTACTTGTTCAGTCTGATGTATAGTTTTATTTTATTATCAGATCACCTGTTACATGCACCTAACATAAAAGATACAAAGTATTTTTTCTTGACGGGGGTAGGAAAAAATGTGAAAAGCAACTATGTAACTATTATCAGTAACCACTTACCTGGCTCACTGTCCTTGCTGCACTACACCTTGTTCAAGCTTGCCAGTTCTAAGTCATTCCAAAGCCTAAGAGCAACAACTGAAAAAGCTCTGTCTTCCCTAGACTTCAGCCGAGATCTTGGCACCACAAGGAGCAGTCGTCCAGATGACTTCACTGCTCTTGGTGGCACATAGGGGTGAAGGAGGTCACAGATTTATTTTGGAGTGAGACCGTGCAAAGCTTTAAAAACAAACAACAAGATTTTAGAATTAATGTGACACCTCACCGGTTGACAGTGGAGAGAGGCTAAAATGGGAGAGATGTGATCCCTTTTTCTCGACCCAATCAAAAATCTAGCTACCGCAATCTGAACCAGTTGAAGGAGCGACAGAGCAGATTTTGGCAGATCCACATATAAGGAATTACAATAATCTAGTCGAGATGTAATAAAGGCATGAATGACTGTTTCCAAGTCCTTCTGTGATAGAAAGGATTTTTGTTTAGAAATTTGCCTCAGATGGCAAAAACTGGACTTTACTACCATTGTTTTTCAAAACTTAGTGATGACTCATAGATGATAACTAGGTTTCTGTCATCATTATGCATCATTGCTGCCAAAGGTCCTAAGTGCATGCTGATTTTTTTGCAGATAAATTGGTAGTTCCTAGTCCTACAGCATCCATCTGTTTACAGGTTATAAATGAATTAAAACAGATTCTGTGGTACAGTTGTACTTGAAAGTTTGTGAACCCTTTATAATTTTCTATATTTCTGCATAAATATGACCTAAAACATCATCAGATTTTCACTCAAGTCCTAAAAGTACATAAAGAGACACCAGTTAAACAAATGAGACAAAAATATTATACTTGGTCATTTATTTATTAAGGAAAATGATCGAATATTATATATTTGTAAGTGGCAAAAGATTGTGAACCTTTGCTTTCAGTATCTGGTGTGACCCCCCCTTTGTAGCAATAACTGCAACTAAACATTTCCAGTAACTTTTGATCATTCCTGCACACCAGCTTGGAGGAATTTTAGCCCATTCCTCTGTACAGAACAGCTTCAACTCTGGGATGTTGGTGGGTTTCCTCACATTAACTGCTCCCTTGAGGTCCTTCCACAACATTTCGATTGGATTAAGGTCAGGACTTTGACTTGGCCATTCCAAAACATTAACTTTATTTTTCTTTAACCATTCTTTGGTAGAACGACTTGTGTGCTTAGGGTCATTGTCTTGCTGCATGATCCACCTTCTCTTGAGATTCAGTTCATGGACAGATGTCCTGACATTTTCCTTTAGAATTCTCTGATATAATTCAGAATTCAATGTTCCATCAATGAAGTCAAGCCGTCCTGGCCCAGATGCAGCAAAACAGGCCCAAACCATGATACTACTACCACCATGTTTCACAGATGGGATAAGGTTCTTATGCTGAAATACAGTGTTTTCCTTTCTCCAAACATAACGCTTTTCATTTAAACCAAAAAGTTTTATTTTGGTCTCATCCGTCCACAAAAAATTCTTCCAATAGTCTTCTGGTTTGTCCACGTGATCTTTAGCAAACTGCAGATGAGCGGCAATATTATTTTGGAGAGCAGTGACTTTCTCCTTGCAACCCTGCCATGCACTCCATTGTTGTTCAGAGTTCTCCTGATGGTGGACTCATGAACATGAACATTAGCCAATGTGAGAGAGGCCTTCAGTTGCTTAGAAGTTACCCTGGGGTCTTTTGTGACCTCCCCGACTATTACACACCTTGCTCTGGAGTGATCTTTGTTGGTCAACCACTCCTGGGGAGGGTAACAATGGTCTTGAATTTCCTCCATTTGTACACAATCTGTCTGACTGTGGAGTCCAAACTCTTTATAGATGGTTTTGTAACCTTTTCCAGCCTGATGAGCAAAAAACAACTCTTTTTCTGAGGTCCTCAGAAATCTCTTTTGTTCATGCCATGATACACTTCCACAAACATGTGTTGTGAAGAGCAGACTTTGATAGATCCCTGTTCTTTAAATAACACAGGGTGTCCACTCACACCTGATTGTCATCCCATTGATTGAAAACACCTGACTCTAATTTCACCTTCAAACTAACAGCTAATCTTAGAGGTTCACATACTTTTGCCACTCACAAATATGTAATATTCGATCATTTTCCTCAATAAATAAATGACCAAGTATAATGTTTTTGTCTCATTTGTTTAACTGGTTTCTCTTTATCTACTTTTAGGACTTGATTGAAAATCTGATGATGTTTTAGGTCATATTTATGCAGAAATATAGAAAATTCTAAAGCGTTCACAAACTTTCAAGCACAACTGTATGTGCTTAGGTAGTAAAATTATTGAAAAAGACCCTAACTGGAACAAATACATAAATTACTAGTACAATACAAAATAATGATTGCAAGGCCTGTAAGTCATGTAAATTCAGTCTATACTGGTTTGTTTGAGTAAAATTATTAAAAATTAATATAAATAATAATAATATAATTAATATAAATCTGAAGATTTTCAGCACCACAACAATGCATCATTATCACTAATAAGCAAAAAAAAAAAAAAAAACTTTTTCCTACTCTCGGCTCATTTATTTTTCTGTAGAACTCAGAGGTACTGTAACTAAGTCAAACATTCCAGAATTCCATTTTATGTTCCTGCTTTCTCAGCATTCATAGCACATCTGCTAAGCCAGATAAGACTTCAGGCTAAAGACCTATCACCTGACGTCTGTCAGCTGAAACCTTTAAAGTCTTCCCTTTACATATGTGTAACCTGTTTATAGCTGACATTTATTTATTTGTAATTTTATATGTTTGCATATTTATTGCATTTATGATGACTCTGATTGATACATGCTAATGAGCCAAAACATTATGACCAAATGCCTAATATGCTGTTGATGCTTTGTGTACTGCCAAAACAGCTTTGGCTCACAGAGGCATGTATAATATAAAACCTTTGAAGGTGTGCCGTGGTAACTGGCACCAGGATGTTAGCAGCAGATCCTCTAATTCCTGTTAATTGGGCAGTGGATCCACCATGAATAAGACTTACTGTTCCAAAACATCCTACAGATGCTTGATTACATGGAGAGGTGGGATATTTTATGGTCAGAGAAAATCCTAGAACTCTTCATCAGAATAATTTGTGCAGTGTGGCAGGGTGCATTATCCTGCTGAACACTTCCATAAGGAGAATAACATTGCCATGAAGTGGTATGGCTGGCCTGCAACAATGTTTAGTTAGATGGTACATATCAAATTAATGTCCACAGTGTACCCAGTGTATCCCTTCCATTAAGCCAAGCTCCAGCTCATGCACCCATGGGCACTTTGGATGGTGGACTGGGTTTGCATGGGCATTCTGATGCAGTCCCATACACAGCAGGGTTTAAGGCATTGTGTGCCATGACACAGTACTCTCATAACCATCTTTAAAATTATCTTAGATTTGAGCCACAGTAGCCCCTTTTAGGTTCTTACACGATTGGATAACCTTTGTTGACCTCTTGTATTGATAAGTCTTTGCTGTCCATCACCCTGTCAGTGGTTCAAGGTTTATCCCTTGTCAGACCACTGTCAGTAGGTATTCATCATGACTGACTGTCAGCACCTCATAAGCCTTAAAATCACATTTATGACAAAATCTAGGCATAATCCAGTCTTTAATAGTAACAATTTAAATCATGCCAATATAAGGTAAAAGACAATTTTATGTTATGTTGGTTTTAATGATAAAATGAATAACTGAATATCTGTCTAGCCATTCATGTTATTAACCCGCTTCTCCAAGGCAGGGTTGTGGGGTAGCTGGAAGGCAGGAAGAACACCTGGACAGAACATGAGTCCAGCACAGAGTGAACACAATCACACACACACACACACCGTTTGTATATGAAATACTGATTTTTAGCATATGCAATTGTGGCAAATGGCTGGGGGTGGTACCCAGCCGGGACGCCCAGAAGGACTGGAGAAGGGGGGGCAACCGCCCTGGTGGCTTTGGGGACCATGGGAACTGAACTTGGAAGCTGAACCCTATAGGGGCCCGGTGGTCACTGCCAGGGGGCGCCCCAATGTCTGGGGAGACCTGGCCCTCAGCACTTCTGCCACACCCGGATGTGCTGGGGGGAAGAAGACCAGGGACACCCGGAGTGCTTCCGGGTGCGCAGCTGATACTTCCACCATACTGGGGAGTGCCGGCGGAAGCTAATCGGGAGGCACCTGGAGCACGTCAGGGTGTGGATAAAAAGGGCCGCCTCTCTCCATTCGGGCGTTTGAGTTGGGAGCGGAGAAGGACAGAGCTCAGGAGGAGAGGAAAGGAGTCGGCCTGAGGAGAGGAAGGCATTGTTTGAGAGGCCTGGACTTTGGGGGAGTTTTGGGGTTGTGTGCACTTTTGTAAATATTAGGACTTGTAAATAAACGTGTGGTGGTGCTTAAATTATGTCTACCTGTCTGTGTCCAGGCCATCATCCACACAATATTTCTGGAACATACTGTCTATTGAAAATTAATAAAAGATAGAATTAAGAATGCTGGTGCTTCTATCTCACAGTTCACATAAATCTTAGGCTTAAATTCTTATCTGTGCGTTGTCTGTATGCAGTTTCTATACTTTCCCTTTATCAGCACAGAGTTAGTCTCCAAGTTATCTCAATCACCTGTGTATTTGGTTGATTGATGACTCTAAATTGACCTACTGTGAGTGAGGATGGATAAGTGCATGAGTTGGCCCAGCAATGGACAGCAAAACTACCTAGATCTGGTTCTTACCCTGTACCTGATGCTCCTGGGATTGGCTTCAGCCCTCCAATCCTATAGTGACTTAAGAAGGTTTGAAAATGAACATATGGATGGGTAGGTTGTAAGACAATGGTTAGCCTCATTGCTTTAGTAATCGAAGTTCAATTCCCTGCATGGTGACGGTCTGTACAGATTCCAGGATATTTTATTATCTGTGTGAGTTTTAGCTATAAATTCTAGTTAAAGTATGTATTCCAGAAATATCTCTAAATTGACCAATTAGTGAGTGTGAGCCCAGTAAATTCTGTTCACAATTGATTTCTGTTCCCACCAATACTACCAAATAGGTAGCAGTAATGTAGTCAGATAAAAAGTTAATTTCATTCTACCTATACATATTTAAAGCCACTTGTATAAAGTGGTGTGTAAAGTTAAATTGTGGAAGAAAATCATTAAAAAAACTTGTACCGGAATGCTGGAGTAATGTTATCTATAAGACAGTGTCATTCAATGTTAATTTTATATCTAGGATTACATTGAAATATTTAAGTTCTGCAAATATTGTAATTTGCTTAAAATGCATAGATTTCCAATTAAAAATACAAAGTGCAATCCAAATGGAAATCTGACAATATCTGAACTGTTTTTAAGTTGTTTTTCAAATTGTTTCAGCATGTGATATTGTTTACAGTCACAGGATATCTTGCCATTCACAACAGGATGTAGAAGCACATAAAATTACACATTAGCAAGTCTCCAGGTTTCATAAAAATACAAAACCAGCTAGTGTTCCCTTTACATGGGGGATGGATTTTTTAACACCTTGCCTCCCCCATGGAAAAACTCTGGAAATTCTTGACATCATCCCTACTTTGTAAATATAAATACAGAACATCAGAAATTACTGTAGAGTAAAGAAGCTTACTAACATAATTTTGAAATTCATGCATGAAATAAGGGAGTCTAAAGATTTCAGTGCATTGTAGTATTATTTCTCTTTGCTGCAGGAAAATATAAACCATTTCTGATAATGAAGAGTGAACGAGAGGATGATAATGAGAACTGTAGGCCTATCTAATGATAGTTACAAAATTCAAGACAAAAAGTCTGTAACATGAAATGAAAAAACAGTTTTATGAAAAATAAATCAATTTTCAATAAAAACATCTATTTCACCTTTTTGATTTAAAGATAACTTTTGGGAAATAAATGTGAATTGTAGGACTACATTAGGAACCAGATAACCTCAGGGTAAACTTGGAAATTAGACCTCAGCAGTGGCATTAATCCAGCTAAGGGGAGACTGGGTTATGCACAAATAAATTAAAACACTAGTTTAACATTAAATTCTATACATGACAAAACCTTAAAACCATGATTCAGATTATTAGCCGAAAATGCTATACAGTAATCCCTCATTACATCACGCTTCGACTTTCACGGCTTCACTCTATCGCGGATTTTATATGTAAGCATATCTAAATATATAATGCAGATTTTTCGCAGCTTCTGCAGACAATGGGTCTTTTTACTTCTGGTACATGCTTACTCAGTTGGTTTGCCCAGTTGATTTTATACAAGGGACACTATTGGCGGATGGCTGAGAAGCTACCCAATCAGAGCATGCAGTTAAGTTCATGTGTGCTGATTGGCTCAGCGACGGAGCGGCAAATTCGATTCCGCTGCGTTAGCCAGGAAGTCTCGTCTGGCTCATTCAGCATCAACGTGTTTCACTTTGTAAAGAGTTAACTTTTGTGTTTATCTTTGTGCATAGTCAAGCCCTTCGTTATGGCTCCAATATGATCTGCTCCTGCTACTGCTTCAGGGGCCATGTCCAAGCGTCAACGGAAGATGCTAACGATTGCCGAAAAGGTAAATGTTTTGGATATGTTGAAGGAAGCTACACCGCTGTAGGACATCATTACGGCATCAGTGAGTCCACAATTCTTTTTATTTGAAAAGAAGGGAAAGAATATAAGATCTACGGCCAGTGTCCTTTAACCAGGGCGTAAAACGAGTTGTAAGTGGACGTAATAAGGCAGTAGTCTGGATGGAATCTGCTTTAGGGATTTGGATTGAAGACTGCTGGAAGAAGAACAACGGCGGTACTATACAGTCGCCTGAAGAGGCTCCTTTAGAAGAGCTGTAACGCTCTCCTTTGTTTTGCAGTAAAATTAAACTCATTGTTATCTGACAAGTCGTCGTGTCATTGTTGGTGAGTAACCATAATTAATTTTCTACATACAGTACTTAGTACATGCACGTACGTTTAGTGTCACTGTACAAACATTTTAGTGTACACAATTTTTCTTGCATTGTGCATATTTATTGCTGGTGGCCTGTCTATCGTAATGGCTGTAACATATGGGATATCGGAGACACTTGATATCTTTAAAATAATATTTAGGTTTTACTGTATATAAACAGTGTGTTTACATACATAATTTCAACAAATCTTACCTAATATCTAAGAGAATACAAAGGGTTAATGCTGTATAACTGAGGGAAATGTTTATAAGAGTGTGGGAGAGTTTATAAGGGCTTAAAATATATAAAAAATAATCATATGAACATATGGTTTTTACTTCGCAGATTTTCACCTTTCACGGGGGTTCTGGAACGCAACCCCCGCAATCGAGGAGGGATCACTGTAAAATATTTAAGCTCCAAAACAGTCAATTAGTTCTTCATTGAGCTACTATTCTCTTTAAAAGGCTGCCTACAACACCGAGAATGAGGAAAGCGATTGAACTAATCATGAAGTAATTTGTTATCCTTAGGACTATTAACTGGAAAGCCTGTGTAAAACAGTTGCAAATGAATGGAGTTCGTACTTTCACTAATGCTTGGTCCCATTATTAGAAATTCTACTAAAACTAAAGGTTAAGAACATGGGTTGTCACACAGCTGATATGCATGGTTTTAAGATGTTATTTTCTTGAGTCATGAGTCTTGATTATCGTTGTTTGCTAGTGCCTCCTAGCATTTGTACTATTCAGATCATTAATTCTTTGTTTACTCCCTGATCTTAAAGGTGAAGAATTTTCTGGTACAACCATATGGTTTTTCTCACTTCTTCAGGATATTTTTTTAACATACAAGAGCCATTAAAAAGGAAGAAAAACAAAAGAAAGTAAAGTTTAGTTTGGCAATGATTAACTTTTGTGCTTTCACTAGGGTTTGTCAAGAAGAAATTCCTTATTCCATGTAACAGTCTTGTGCTTGCCTGAAGACTTCTGGTTTGTCCTGCCCTCACCTACTAATTCCTGATGTCTGCCACTCAAGTCTTTTCAGTTGGGCATTTCAAAAGAACTGTAATAAAAATGCAGACCACCTGAGTAACAAGGAGATGAAATGTCTTTTTATTGACATCACAGAGAACCTTAGGGGCTTAAACGCTCAGGGCAGTGAGCTTACTGTAACAATGCAGCTCTTGACTTTAGAAGTTGTTGCTTTACAACAATGGACTGACATGTCTGCTGTATCCAAATACTTACAAAGAACCTCAGATCCCACATCCTTATTATTGTGTAAGGGAGACAACACATTTGCAGTGTTGTTAAATAGTGTAGACTGCTTTGGATCATTAGCCCAAATTGTGTCAAAAATTGTCATTATAATTATGCTTTTGATGGGCAAACCATTGGAGTGGCCCTCCACGTCTTATGATGCAAATGTTATATTTCAGCTGGGGTTCAAATCCTATTTTTATGTTCTTTCTGTTCACTTTTGAGTCTAATGTATGTTAATGCCACTTGTGTTTATTATTGGCTGTATTCTCCATGCCTGTGTTATGTTCTGTGTATTTTGTAGGTGGCCCCCAAAGAGATGGGGCCACCTGCCCATAATTACAAGGGACTGGCCTCAGCCCTATAAATGCAGGGACATCCCATAGTTCATTGTGGTTCATCTGAATGTGCTTGTTTTGTGGTGAGTTCTCTGGTGATTCTCTATGCTTATAGTGATTACTTGGAGTTTCAGATTGGGTCTTTTTCACCTTGGCTTGCTTTTGCCTTTCTATGCAATTCCTTTTTAGCCTTTTGTGCTCCATGGAACTTCTTTTTATTATATTTGTATTAATAAAACCTTTTATTTATAAAGATTCTATGTGGCCCTTTATGTGTATCACCAGGGTTTATTATGGTGATTCCCCCTCTAGTGGGCTTTTTTGGAATTGTTTGGGACTTTTATGTTTTGTGACTCTCCAGCACACAACACAAATCACCTTTGCATTTGTAGCCTCGATGGATTCCTTGGCACA